>NW_025825201.1:173167-224781 GCF_002878395.1 Capsicum annuum | reverse complement strand
TTATCTGTGGGTTAATCAACTGATAGTTATTAGTTTCCTGTGAATGGTTTTTTTTTGAAAAGCTAACAAATAATTACTTCTCAATTCAGTGTTTGAAATCAATATGATAAGGAAAACCAGAGTTATGTTCACTATGGGTGTTGGGATTTGACAGACGCTAGTAACGGTTCAAGATTCTTGTGGTAGGTAGAAACAACAAACTATCCTTGTCGAAGTTATGTCTAAATGTTTCTCAACCTATTTAGACATTTAACCACCTAATTCTCTCAAACTTAGGAAATTTATATTTCATAACAGGATGCTATCTCAAGTTAATTAATCTTGTTACAACATTAATTATTAAATCGAAGTTTGATGTTTCCAAGTCCCTCTTGATATTTCACTTCTTACTAGGGTTGATTTCTTATCTCAAGCAAATCACCAGTAAGCAAGGCCTATTGTTTGCAACCATTAGTTAGAGTATAAAATAATAGAATTAACAAGAAGTTTCTACCACCGTTAGAATCTTGAACACTTAGTTACGTTACAAACCCAAACCCATAGATCCCACAACTCCGGTTAAGGGAGTTTAGCTACTCATAATAAAATAATCAAGACAACTAGTTGAATTCATAGTTTGATATATGAACTTACAGCAAGATAAATAGCAACAAGTGTTTCTCAGATTTGATTCACAGTAGAAAATCCCAAAACAATTGTAATAATCTCTCCAAAAATAATTGTAAAGTTCAAGTCAGAAAACTAGAGAGAAGTGATTCTCAAAATGTCCATTCCCCCATGATTAGAAAACCTTAACATATACTTTAAATACTTCAGCCTAATTATGGAAACAAAATCATAGATCACAGTATTTTCTCGGATAGGCGACGACGTGTGTGACGACTTATCAGGAGTCTGACAACTTATCAGGAATGCCGTCAGCTCCTCTTTACTTTTGACAATAACGTGTGTGATGGCTTAGCAGGAGTCTGATGCCTTATTAAGAATATCGTCATCTCCTCTTCACATTTGAACAAGTTCTGTCTTCAGTTGACGATGAAGCCTGACAGCTTATCAGACATGTGACGACTTATCAGAATTGTCATCACTTCTTCACTTTAAGTTCTCAAGCACTGCCTAAGCTTGACGGCTTATCACAATTCTGACGGCTTATCACAGGTTGTCGTTACTTCTTCCAGCTGAATCTTATTCTTTGTCTAAGGTTGATGGCAACTCTGATAGCTTATCACAACGCTGACGACTTATCAGATAAGTCGTCAGCTATACTTCCCTCTCTACTTGCTCAGAAATTAGCTCTTTATTTCCATTATTGCTGGTTCTCTCGCATCTTGACTTTTACTGCAATATCAGAGAGAAAATAATCAAAAACGACAAAAGTTACTTAAGGCTTTGTAATTATTCTCAGTTCAATGCCTCAAATGTGTTAGCATCTGCTCACACATCAATACTCTCAACTTAAAACAATTTCTTGTCCTCAAGCAACTAAAATACAACAAAGAGGATACAAAGTACATTCGGCAGTCAACCATCCATATTATCTCAAAACGTCTTCACCATCTCAAAGGTTAATTAATTTAAAAAACAACTGTGCATATTATTGAAGGACAACAATGTGACACATAGGAGTCAAGATATGACATCAATTCAACAACAACAACCATACATGTACCAAGATTACACTATCCAAATAAGTTAACAACTACTAATGTAACCAGTGTGCCCTTACAACAAAGAGGTCCCTCCTCACTCATATGTGAACCAAGAATGTCAATATGGGGACGGTCAAGAGACACTCACTCTCAGAAAGAAGTTCCAGTCAATGTATGCCAAATACCATAAGCTTTCACTTATTTTCATTACTGAAGCTTTCAGACATTTAAGTTTGGATCACTATAGGACTTTTCTTTAGCTTGTAATGTAGGCTTGGGGATGGTATGATACACAAGGATATTTAAAGTAACTAAGCCTCTTTGGCACTACACTATTTTGGGGTCTCACTTATCAACCTACACCTTATTTCTCCTTTTCTTGATTAAAGCACATTCATGCTGGGTGCAGTTTTTATTCATTCATTTTTTTTTCACAACTTTTTTTTTTCATTATTTTTTTACCACACCCAGCCTTGTATATTTTTTTTACCCTTCTCCATACTCACTTTACACCATGCACCCCCTATGATAGCTACCATCAACTTAGGCTATTTGCTTAAGTCAAAGTGCACAATGTCCAAGGATGACTAAGACCAAAACAGGTTCATTGTGATACAAATGGGAAGGTAATAGGTATAATAAAAAGAATAGGTATTCAGGCTCAAAATTAGGATCAAGGGATATTATTCACATACGAAAGGTTATTTAGGCTAAAAGTTGACTAATATCAACAACGGCCTACGATCCTCTCCTAACCGCTATCCTATAACTAAGGCAAGACCAATCGGGCAAGTTCTGGATTTAAAATACAATGGGAACTAGGTAGTATCTCATACACACATGACACAAAGGTACGCCACAAACTACTACCCATTCGGTTCATGCAATTGTTTAGCAATGTTTATTATGTCACTAGTACTAATGTCTAACAAGGTGCACAATGGTCACACATAAATACATATCACACAGTTATAAAATAGAACATTAGAGAGGTATTCAAAAATCAACAAAAACATGTTAACTGTCTAAGGTACTTGTATTTCTCCAAGTCAACTACAATATTTTACAAAAAATCACAATACGCCTAAACATGTCGGCTCTACTAGGAACAAGACTCCTGGGAAAAGAGGCACGACAACAAAAACCCTAAGAGGACATCATCACCCACAAGTAGCCCCACCCTTAACTTAAAATCATGCAATATCCCCAATGCGTCAAACTAAAACAAGAGAGTTAGAAACATACCTGTGGCACCATGGGTGCAAATATCTGATGTCAATCACATAATACAAATACAAACAACAAAATATCTTGGGTTGCCTCCTAAGCAGCGCATAATTTAGTGTCGTGGCATGACCCAACTCAGTTTTTTTCTCCACCTTGAGGATATGAATTTCACCCCCTACTTAGAGTCTATCATCTTGCCTCGATCATAAGGGGTGGTACAAAAATTAAAAATTTGAGTAATGGATTGAGTGTGGTAAACCACTAGGCCTTAAAGTGAGGTATGTTTTTATGTTTCTTGTCTAATGTAAAATCAAGAATATAGGATTCTTTATTCCTCATCTTCACACTCTTATACTATTCTAAATGATTCCACAAACAAGATATCATCTAAACATAATGTAGAAAAGTGCTGTGAATGAGGCTTAATCAATCCTACTTTAAAATTTATACTATTTACTACACACTCACTTTTATTCACCTTCTCAACATCTTTACTTTGAATTGGGCTAGAATCTTTATTAGAGAGTTTCTTTATTTTTTTTTGCCTCTAGCACCATGTCCTCAATCTTGGTATCATCTCTCATGGTTGGTTCGGTTGGTTGAGAAATCACTGAGGGTTGCTCAACATCAAGTACAAAATGAATATAGGGTTCTTGCTCCTCATCTTCACACTCTTCCATTATTTTAAATGATTCCACAGACAAGATATCATCTAAACATAATATAGAAGAATGCTTTGAATGATTGACCTTTATATCCATCTCCTCCTGAATTATTGACTTCATGTCTTGACATATGTCACATATGATATCATATGTCTCTTTTCAGAGATCCAACATTTGTTGAAACATAACTTCAATGCCACTCTTCCCAGTGCTTCGTTCTTCTATTTCTTGACTATAAGTCCTATCAAACTCCTAAGAAAAACTAGAATTTGGGTTAGAACAATAGAGGGAGGGGGTAATTGGGCAATAAATCCAATATCCATCTTGACCACCACAAAAAAAATAATCATACTCCCAGTAGGATGGAGATGGTGCACACATCTCTCTCTGGGGGGCATATCTACAATCTTGCCGAAAGTGAGGTCCATCACAATATGGACATGGATCATCAAGATAAAATTTCCAACCACCAAGCTCATGTTCCTTCCACGATGCCATAGTAATAAGTAAACTAAAATAAAAATCTACCTAACATAAGAAATAAAAGAAAACTAAAAACAAATATTTACAAGTTTGAATTCAAGCAAGTAGGCTAAAATTTCAAACCAACTCAATACGCCAAATTGTTCCCTAGCAACGGCGCCATTTTTGATAACTCTCAAACTACACCTCTCTTACGAGAATGAAAACGATCATTGTCAATATATAACCCAACTAGGTTGGGGTCGAATCCCACAGGGAATATGGCGTGAATTTGAGTTATCTGCGGGTTAATCAACTGATAGTTATCAGTTTTCTGTGAATGGGGATTTTTGGAAAGATAACAAACAATTACTTCTCAATTCAGTATTTGAAATCAATATGATAAGGAAAACTAGAGTTATATTCACTATGGGTGTTGGGATTTGACAGACGCTAGTTTTAAGATTTTTGTGGTAGGTAAGAACAACAGACTATCCTTGCTAAAGTTATGTCTAAATGTTTCTCAACCTATTTAGATATTTAACCACCTAATTCTCTCAAACTTAGGGAATTTATATCTCATAATAGGATTTTATTTTAAGTTAATTAATCTTGTTACAACATTAATTATTAAATGGAAGTTTGATGGTTCCAAGTCCTTGTTGATAATTTATTTCTTACTAGGGTTGATTTCTTATCTCAAGCAAATCACCAGTAAGCAAGGCCTATAGTTTGCAACCAATAGTTAGAGTATAAAATAATAGAATTAACAAGAAGTTTCTACCACCGTTAGAATCTTGAACGCTTTGTTACGTTACAAACCCAAACCCATAGATCCCACAACTCGAGTTAAGGGAATTTAGCTAATCATAATAAAATAATCAAGACAAAAAGTTGAATTCATAGTTTGATATATGAACTTACAGTAATATAAATAGCAACAAGTGTTTCTCAGTAGAAAATCCAAAAATAATTGTAAAGTTCAAGTCAGAAAACTAGAGAAGAGATTCTCAAAATGTCTGTTCCCCCATGATTAGAAAACCCTAACATATGCTTTAAATACTTCAGCCTAATTATGGAAAAAAATCATAGATCACAGTATTTTGTCGAATAGGCGACAATATGTGTGAAGGCCTATCAGGAATCTAATGACTTATCAGGAATGTCGTCAGCTCCTCTTTACTTTTGAAAATCTCTGACTTAGGTTAACAATGAGATGTGACGGCTTATCAGACATGTGATGACTTATCAGAATTCTCGTCGCTTTTTCACTTCAAATCCCATTCCCTGCCTAAGCCTAATGACAATCCTGGGGGCTTATCACACTTCAATGGCCTATCACAGATGTTGTCATGAATTCCAGCTAAAGGTCATTCTCTGTTTAAGGCTGACGACAACTCTGATAGGTTATCAAAAGGCTGACGACTTATCAGATAGGTCATCAGATATACTTTCCTCTCTACTTGCTCAGAAATTAACTCTTTTACTACCAATATTCCTGATTCTCTTGCATCTTGACTTTTACTGCAATATCGAATAGAAAATAATCAAAAACAACAAAAGTTGCTTAAGAATTTGCAATTATTCTTAGTTAAAAACCTTAAATGTGTTAGCATCTACTCACACATCACCAATGACCCCGAAGGACCACTAGCTAACCCATGACTGGTACCTGCTGTGAGCACTGAGT
This sequence comes from Capsicum annuum, assembly GCF_002878395.1. Classification (NCBI taxonomy): domain Eukaryota; kingdom Viridiplantae; phylum Streptophyta; class Magnoliopsida; order Solanales; family Solanaceae; genus Capsicum; species Capsicum annuum. The sequence goes on along the minus strand of NW_025825201.1, from coordinate 219,088 downwards.
AATAGAAATACTGTAATAATAATATAACTGAAATAAATGCAAAAATCTTCATAAGATTCAAATCTGAAATAAATACTGAATATCCATACTAAAACTGAACATCTGTCTGAAAATACTCTAGTGTTAAAAGCCTTTACTGTCTGAACATACAGTTGATGGGACAAGTCCATAACTGTAATGCCCCGAATCTGGTACCCAAAATGCTACACGATGCTCATGTCCCCGAAGGACTACAACCTAACCTATGACTGATATCTATACCTGAACACTGCATAATATACTGTATAAATGCAGAAACATGAATTGAAAGGCCTTAAGGTTCAAACTAAAACATAACTGATAAAATATTACATCTAAATAGGGTATGGAATACCGAAAATAACTGAAATAAACTGTCTAAACATGATAGTTTAAAAAGCCTCTAACTGAATGAACTGTCTGAATCAGGAGTTGATGGATATGTCCCCAACTAACACCAACTAATAAATTAATTAATGAGATAATAAAGTAATGATCATGTCCTTAAAGGATGAGGACTCACTGCAATCTCTGACTGCTGAGACTGGAATTCTACTGATGCTCTGGAGCTCGTTCTTCTGAACTGATGGTATAAAACACTATAGTGCAAATACGTCAGTACTTTGAATGTACTGGTATGCATGGAAGGTAGGCTGAATGCAAAAGGGTTCATATGCATGAACTATACTAACTTACTGGATAATATGAACGTAAGAATACATGCATGAATACATGATAACTGTAACTAATTTCATGATAACATGATTACTGAATCTGAGTACTGATAACATAGATACTGATAAATGTATTGATGAAATAACTGATATTGAGTGACTGTATCTGATAGTCTAGTTGCTAATAGAACTAGTTGAGTTTCGTACTATTTTGAGTGGACTGTATCTGACAGTCTTGAATTCTGTTGAACTATCTAAGTTCTATTACTAGGATAAAATAACTGTATCTGATTGTCATGATTCTATAACTGAAACTGTGGGAAGTAGTTATCTAATCAACATACCCCTAATACGCCATTATGGCTGATTTGGGATCTAATCTGTAACCCAAATTGGAAGGGTATCAATACCGCGCCACTGGTAAGGACAATCTGTGATTAACCCTCATATAATAGGTAACTCTTGTGATAATGGTGGGAACCCTCACATAACAGGTTAAGCCACCTCATCTACCCTCATATAGCAGGCTATGATGTCTCAACCTACACTGGCTACATAGTTCTGGAATGCAAGGATTGCTTCTAAGAATCACACCTTTATATAACTGGTGAGTTCCCATCCTTGGGTTTACTCGGTGCTAATTCCTACTCCCATTTGAATAGACACTGAACATGGATTACTGAACTGATTTAACTAAATTAACTGAGTTCTGTTGACTGATGGAATAGTACTGAGATTACTGTATTACTAAGATTTCCCGAGTCACATGACTGACTGAGTTCTATAAATCATGGCTTGACTGAGGATATCATGAAACATGACACCGACTCTAGGCACACAACTATATTTTTCTGGTACAAGTACCCCCAGGACTCTATGGAAAGAAAATAACAAGGCATGACTTTCTTGAATACATGACTAACATCAACAATCCATAATTCATTGAGTAAGACATTTCATCAAACATTTGACATGCATAAACTTGTACATGAAAGGGGATTTCATATTATCATACTAGTATGAAACTTTTCTTTCACATAGGCATTTAATCAAACACATGGGGAGTATGCTTTGGTTATAAAATCATCAACACATCTAATAATCATGGATACATCAATCAACTTGTAATTTGAAGGGTGTTTATCATGATTATTATGTAAACCATCACATACTAGGGTCAATAACTGGAAAATACAATTTAAAACATGAATCAAAACCACAAAGCTTCATGGACATGAATTTTAATTCAATTTAAATCATGACCATTCACAAATACACAAATCTTGGATTTTAAAAGAGATTCTTGAGCTTCATGGGTGAAAGGGACCCATGATTCAGCACATGACGTACCTGGGTTGTGATTTCTTAAAGATTGATGGAGGAAAACTTGAATTCTTGACTTGGAATTAAACACCTAGGGTTTTCTTATTCTTGAGGATATATCTTGGAGAGAAACCCTAATTTGAAGTTATGAATGAATAATGGACTTATAAGATATGGTCAGGTGTAATTAGGGGTTAAATCGGATGGAAAAAAATACCCAAATACCCTTTTAAAAATGGCCTTAAAATAACTGAATGGGATCTATAATGGCTCGTGTGACGGTCCGTCGCTGGCTCGATGGTTCGTCGTTTTGACCATCGCACGTTGACGAAGAAAAGGACTCACTTCCTAAGTAGCGTCGGCTTGGGCGATGGTCCGTCGCAAGTTCGATGGTTCGTCAACCTGTCCGTCACACCTTATCCAGAAGGTTGCCTCACTTCCTTGGTTGTGAAGGTCTAGGCGACAGTCCGTCGCTAGATCAACAGTCTGTCAACTTAGCCGTCGCACCTAGGCGATTCTGACAGCTCTGAGTAAAACGTCTATAACCTTTTACTCCGATACTAGATTTGGATGAAATTTGTATCGTAGGAAAGATAATTCAATTTCCCATATGATAAAAATTAAAAATATTAAAAATTCCATGTGTATAAAAATGGATTTATATTTCAAAGTAAGTTTCTAACATTTTTTAGATGATTTCAAGCTAGGTTGAAGTACAAGGTATTACAATATCTCCCCCTTGAGAACATTCATTCTCGAATGAGCTGAGTGAGAGGGGAGAAGATAAACTGATATACATATTAAGCATGAATGACTGGAACATGACTTCATTACTGACATGACTGATAACTGAATATATCATACTGAACATACATATCTGATGCATGTGTAACTAATTCATGAATGCATGACTAAGTATTCTGATGAACTTATGTTCTCACAATGAGAATGCATATCTGATGCATGATTATATAACTGAACTGACATATGAATGCATGACTGAATATGCAATGGTATTTAATACCAAGTTTATAATGGAATTCTGAACATGACACGCATACCAAGCTTGTAACTTAAATCTGAACGTGAGACTGAAAAGCTTAAGAAGAACTGTTACCTTGAGCTTGATCTGAGTGGAGGAGAAGAGGTGAGGATACTAGGTATGCATGTCTGCTTCTGCTTCCCAAGTAACTCCCTTAATGGACTGATTTCACCAAAGAACCTTGACTAGAGGGACTTCTTTGTTCCTCATTCTACTAGTCTGATAGTCTAGGATTTTGACTGGAATCTCTTTATAAGAGAGACTGTTCTGAACATCTATGCTTTGAATAAGGACTAGAACTGCTGGGTCACCTATGCACTTCTTGAGCAAAGAGACATGGAAGACTAGATAAACTGAGGCTAGATCTAAAATAAATTTGAGCTCATAAGCTACCTTGACGAATCGATTGAGAATCTTAAAGGGATCGACATATCAGGAACTGAGATTTCCCTTCTTGCGAATCTCTTCACTCCCTTTATGGGAGAGATATTTAGATAAACAAAATTACTAATCTCAAGCTCAAGATCCTTTCTGCGCACATCTACATAAGACTTCTATTGGTTCTAAGCAACCTAGAGTCTTTCTCTGATCAACTGGACTTTCTCTAAGGCATCGAATACTAAGTCAGGCCCTATAACTAAGGCCTCACTAACTTTGAACCAACCAATTGGAGATCTGTTCCTCCTACCATAGAGAGCTTCGAATGGAGCCATCCAAATATTGGAATGATAGCTATTATTGTATGGAAACTCAATCAAAGGCAAGTGGTCATCCCAACTACCCTTGAAATCAATTCCATACGCCATTAGCATATCTTCTAGGGTCTGAATGGTCCTTTCTGCTTGACCATCTATCTTAGGGTGAAAGGCTATACTGAGATGAATTTAGGTACCAAGACCCTTTTGGAATGCTTTTTAGAAATGAGAGGTGAACTGGGTACCTCTGTCTAATATAATAGATAATGGAATACTGTGCAACCTACCAACTCTCTGATAAAGAGTTTGGCATAATCCTCAGTTGAATAAGAGGTATGAAATGGAAGGAAATAAGCTTACTTGGTCATTTTATCTACAATGACCCAGACTGAATCATGCTGGCGATGAGTACGAGGCAAACCCGACAGGAAGTCTATGTTCACTTCTTCCCACTTCTAAGTAGGAATATTGAACTCCTTCATGGACCCATTAGGTTTTTGATGCTCTATTTTAACATGCTGACATGTAGAGAACTTAGCCACAAACTCTGCAATATCTCTCTTCATCCCACCCCACTAATAGATTTCTCGCAAGTCGCGATACATCTTTGTGGCCCCTGGATGAATAGAAGTAGCACGCACCATGCTCTTCTGCAAGAATTCACTACCTTAAGTCATCTACACCTAAAATACACAGACGACCCTGACAACACAAAACACCATCTTCCCCTTGGAAGAAAACCTCTATTTTCTGATCCTTGACTGACTCTTTCAATTTGACAAGGCTGGGGTCTCTATTTTGCTGTTCTTTTACCTCAGAATCTAGAGATGATTCTAAACTAATCTGAACCCATATGTCACCCTCCTCTGTATTGACTAAGCAAACACCTAGTCTCGCAAGCTTATGGATTTCCTGAGCTAGCTATCTCTTACTGTCCTCAACATAAGCAATACTAACCATAGACAGTCTACTGAAAGCATCAACCAATACATTAGCCTTTCTCATATGATAAAGGACACTCATGTCATAATATTACAAGAGATCTAACCACCTTCTCTGATGAATATTGAGATCTTTATAAGAAAAGACATACGGAAGACTTATGATCTGTGAAAATATCCACATAAACTCCGTATAGATAATGCCTCTAAATCTTTAAGGCAAATACTATGGCTGCTAACTCAAGATCATGATTCGGATAGTTCTTTTCATAGGGTTTAAGATACCTGGAGGCGTAGGCTATGACCTTACCATGCTGTATGAGGAAACAACCCAAACCTACTCTAGATGCATCACAATACACCAAAAATCCATTTGAATCATCTGGAAGTGCTAAGAATAGAGCTGAGGTAAGTCGACTCTTTAACTCTTGAAAACTCTTCTCGCAAGGATCTGACCACTGAAACTTGACTTTTCTCTAAGTTAATCTAGACATAGGGGATACAATAGAAGAAAATCCCTCTACAAACCATCTGTAATAGCCTACAAACCCAAGAAACTCCTGATATCTGATATAGAGACAGGGCGAGGCCAGTTTCTTACTGCTTTATTCTTTTGAGGATCTATTCTAATGCAATCACTGGAAATGATATGGCCAAGGAATGCTACTGACCTTAGCCAAAATTTGCACTTATTGAATTTGGTGAATAACTGATGATATTTGAGAGTCTGAAGTATGATTCTGAGATGTTCTACATAATCACGCTCACTGAGGGAATAGACCAGAATATCATCTATGAAGACTATGACAAACATGTCCAAGTACTTCTTGAACACATGGTTCATCAAGTCCATGAAAGCTGCTAGTGCATTTGTAAGACCAAAGGACATGACTACGAATTTGAAGTGACCATACCGAGTACAAAAACCTATTTTTGGAAGGTCACATTCTCTTACTCTGAGTTGATGATAACCGGATCTAAGGTCAATCTTAGAGAAATAGCTGGCACCCTGAAGTTTGTCAAACAAGTCATCGATTCTGGAAAGAGGATACTTATTCTTAACCGTGACTTTATTGAGATGGCGGTAGTCAATACATATTCTGAGAGAACCATTTTTCTTGCGCAAGAATAAAATTGGTGCACCCCACGGGGACACACTGGGTCTGATGAATTCCTTATCTAAGAGATCCTTCAACTGCTCTTTCAATTCTCTAAGTTCTGTTGGTGCAATTCTGTATGGAGAAATAGGGCTCAGTATCTGGAAGAAGATCAATGCCGAAGTCTATTTCTCTTTTGGGAGGAATTCCTGGAAGATCTTTGGGAATGACATCTGAATAATCATTCACAACAGGGACTGAATCAAGACTGGGAGATTCAAAACTAGTGTCCTTAACTCAAACAAGATGATATACACATCCCTTAGATATCATTTTTCGTGCCCAAAGGTAGGAAACAAGCTGACCTCTGAAAGTTGAAGTACTACCCGTCCACTCTAGGACAGGTTCATTTGAAAACTGAAATTGGACTATTCGATTTCTGCATTCGACGGTGGTATAGCAGGAATGAAGCCAATCCATACCAAGAATGACATAAAATTAGTCATCTCTAATTCGACTAAGTCTGCTAAAGTGACTTTCTAATATATCATAATTGGGCAGTTCCTGTATACCCACTGGGCTATAATGGTTTTACCCACTGGGGTAGAGATTGAAAAAAGGGTCTGCTAGAATTTCGAGACTGATTCCAAAATTGCCTTCTATATATGGAGTAACAAAAGACAAAGAAGCTCATGGATCTAGCAAAACGTAAATATGCACATGAAAGATTTGTAACGTACAAGTAACCACATCAGGAGAATTTTCCTGATATTGTCATGACTGGAGAGCATAGATTCTATTAAGGCATTGCCCACTAGTAGCACTGGAAGTGGCACCTTGCTAATTTGGGTAACCAGACTACACCGAGGAATGGTTCTACTGACCCTAAGGAATTGGCTGAGGACAGTCTCTGACTTTGTGGCCTGGCTTACCATATCTGAAATAAATACCGCTGCCAGCTCTGGAAATACTCTGATGGTGCTTGCCATAAGTCTGGCAAAAAATATAGGTGCGGGAACTGCTAACACTACCCTGAGACTTAGAGCCTGGTGCTTTATCTTTGTTACCATCCCTGAACTTAGGAGCTGGAGCGCTAGCTGAAGAAGGAGCTGGAAATGATGACTCAGGACAACACTAAGAACAGTTTCCTCCTTCTGATTTAGGCTGAGCAAAGTTAAAACTACCTGTTCTTTCTCTCTTATTCTGCTTCTCTCTCACCTTAATCTTCTGATCTTCTATCTACTGATCATGAGTCTTGAGCCTGTCTAAAGTCATGTCACAATTCAATATCGCAAACTTATACTCGTTGACCACACTATCATTCACCCCAGAAAGAAACTTACTCATCTTGGCCCTGCTATCTATAACCATATGAGGAGCATATCTAGCTAATTGAGTAAACTTAATAGAATACTCTTTCATTGTTATATTGCCCTGCCTATGTTTAATGAACTCTAACACCTTATCCTCTCTCAGGTCTTAGGGAAAGAATCTATCTAAGAATGTAGTGACAAACTCCTCCCACTCAATAGGCCCTGTATTATCTGTCCTTTCTAACTTCCACTGTTTGTACCAACTATGAGCAGCATCCTGCAACTGATATTTAGGAAGCTCAGCACTCTCAAAAGGAGTAACCCCCATGACGTTTGTAACCTTCTAAACCTGATCGATGAATTCCTGAGGGTCCTTATCTGACTTAGACCTGAGAAAAGAGGAAGGATTCATTCGGGTGAATTCCCAAATCTTAGATGAAACTGAATTACTCACTGGGTTGGCCAGAACGACAGCTGGTCATTCATTCTAAGTAGCAACTACCTGAGCAAGAGTAGTGAATGCAACTCTAAACTTTGCATGTGAAACATGTTAGCCCAAAGGATCTTCGAGCTGAGGGGCTGGTTGATTCCCATTTCTTCTCTTATGAGGCATGCTCTGTAGAAGAAAGGGAGACACATATTAGACTGAGAGATTGACTTGAGATTATGCTCACTGGCACGACATGAATATTGAAAGAAGGGAAACTATTCCTAAAATATCTTATAGCCTCCTGCACATAAATGTGGTGCACAACACACCATGTACAAGACTCTACTAGATGTAGCTTTCAGACTTCCTAGGACTTTATTGAACCTGAGGCTCTGATACCAAGTTTGTAATTCCCAGAATCTGGTACCCAAAATGCTATATGGTGCTCATGACCCCGAAAGACCACAACCTAACCCATGAATGATATCTGTACCTAAACACTATATAATATGCTGTATAAATTCAGAAACATGAACTGAAAGGCCTTAAGGTTCAAACTAAAACATAACTGATATAACATAACATCTGAATAGGGTATGGAATACCCAAAACAATTGAAATAAACTGTCAAAACATGATAGTATGAAAACCTCTAACTGACTGAACTGTCTGAATTAGGAATTAATGGGACATGTCCCCAACTAACTCCAACTAATAAATTAATTAATAAGATAATAAAGTAATGGTCATGTCCTCGAAAGATAAGGACTCACTGCTATCTCTGACTGCTAAGATTGGAATGCTACTGATGCTCTGGAGCTCGTGCTTCTAAAACTATGGTATAAAACACCATAGCTTAAATGTGTAAGTATTTTAAATATACTGGTATACATGAAAGGTAGGCTGAATGCAAAGGGTTCACATGCATGAACTATACTAACTGACTGGACAAGATGAATGTGAGAATACATTCATGAATACATAATAACTGTAACTGAGTCCGTGATAACATAATTACTGAATTTGAGTTCTGATAACATGAGATACTTATAACTATATAAATAAAATAATTGATACTGAGTGACTGTATCTAACAGTCTAGTTTCTGATGGAACTAGCTGAGTTTCGTACTGTTCTGAGTCGACTGTATCTGACAGTCCTAAATTTTGTAGAACTATTTGAGTTCTATTATTGAGACTGAATGACTGTATCTGACAGTCTTTATTCTATAACTGAAACTGTGGGAAGTAGTTATTTAACCGATATGCCCCTAATATGCCATTATGGATGATTTGGGGTCCAATCTGTAACCCCAATTAGAGGGGTTTCAAAAATCGCACCACTGGTAAGGACAATTTATGAGTAACCCTCATATAACCGGTAACTCTAGTGAGAATGGTGGGAACCCTCACATAACAAGTTAAGCCACCTCATTTACCCTCATATAATAGGCTATGATATTTCAACCTACGCTGGCTATGTAGTTCTGGAATGCAAAGATTGCTTCTAAGAATCACACCCTTATATAATAAGTGAGTTCCCATCCTTAGGTTTACTGAGATTACTGTATTACTGGTATTTCCTGAGTCACATGACTGACTGAGTTCTATGGATCATGGCTTTACTGAGGATATCGTCAAAACATGACACCGACTCTAGGCACACAACTATATTTTTTGGGTACAAGTACCCCTAGGACTCCATGGAAAGAAACTGACCAAGCATGACTTTCTTGAATACATGACTAACATCAACAATCCATAATTCATTGAGTAAGATATTTCATCAAACATTTGACATGCATAAACTTGTACATGAATGGGGATTTTATATTATCTTACTAGTATGGCACTTTTCTTTCACATAGGCATTTAAACACACGGGGAGCATGCTTTGTTATAAAATCATCAACAAATCTAATAATTATGGATACATCAATCAACTTGTAATTTGAAGGGGGTTTATCATGGTTATTATGCGAACCATCACATACTAGGGTCAATCATTAGAAAATGTAATTTAAAACATGAATCAAAACCACACAGCATCATGGACATGAATTTCAATTCAATTTAAAGCATGGACATCAAATACCCAAATTTAGGATTTTAAAAGAGATTCTTGAGCTTCATGGGTGAAAGGGACCTATGAATCAACACATGACATACCTGGGTTGTGATTTCTTAAAGCTTGATGGAGAAAAACTTGAAATCTTGACTTAGAATTAAACACCTAGGGTTTTCTTGTTCTTGAGGATAGATCTTGGAAAAAAATCCTAATTTGATGTTGTGAATAAATAACGAACTTATGAGCTATGGTCAGGTATAATTAGGGGTTAAATTGGGTAGAAAAAGAACCAAATACCCTTTTAAAAATAGCTTTAAAATAACTAAATGGCAGTCGATAGATCGATGGTCCATCATTTCGATCATCGTACGTGGACCAAGAAAGGACTCAATGACTAAGTAGCGACGGCTTGGGTGACGGTCCATCGCAAGTTTGACGGTCCATCAACCTATCTGTCGCACCTTATCCAAAAGGTTGCCTCACTTCCTTGGTTGCAACGGTCCAGACATTGGTCCGTTGCTAGATCGACGGTTTGTCAACTTGGCCGTCGCACCTAGGCGATTCTAACATCTTTAAGTACAACGTCCATAACTTTTTACTCCGATACCGGATTTGGACGAAATTAGTATCATTGGAAAGATAGTTCAATTTCCTATATGTTAAGAAGTGAAAATTTTAAAAATTCAATATGTAAAAATATGGATTCATATTTCAAAGTAAGCTTCTAACATTCTTGGGATGATTTCAAGCTAAGTTGAAGTACGGGGTATTACACCAAATAACTCCGACTACTGGAACAAACTGAATACTGACAACTGAAATGATAACTTTGTCCTCAAACTATTAGCACTCACCACTAAACCTACTACTGATAATCTGGGCTTCTACGAGCGGTCAGGAGCCCTGCATCTGAACCTATGATATAAGATATCATAGTGGAAAAGCGGAAAAGAAGGGTATGTGTTAGTATTTTATGGGTTCATATGTATGAACAATAACTGACTGAATAACATAAAGATAACTGAATAAGAGTACATGCATAAATACATAAACTGTAACTGAGATCATGATAACATAAAATACTGAGTTCTGAGTACTGATTAACTATTATCTAGGTTTACTGATAACTAAAATACTTTTAGCTGAGTGACTATTTCTGACATTCTTGATTCTATAGAAATGTGCAGAGTTTTATACTGAGTTGAGTGACTGTTTCTGACAGTTCTAGTTTTCTGTAGAGCTGAACTGAGTTCTATACAGAGACTGGAATTGAAACTGAGACTGTGAGAGGTAATTATCTAACTTACATTCTCCTTTATGATTGAATTATGAAACTCATCAAATCTATTAACTTGTAATTTAAAAAGGTTTCTTGAACTCTAAGGGTCGAAGGAAACCCTTGGATGAAAACTTGACATACCTTAATGATTGAATTATGAAAATATTGATGGTAAGTTCTTGAGTCTTGAATTTGAATTTAAATCTCCTAGGGTTTGTTCTTAAGAGCAACTTGTGAAAAATGAATGAATTTTTCTCTTAGAAGGGTTTAATTTTGTGTTTTGGGGGCTGATAGATATGGGAAAAGACCCAAATAACCCCATGGATGCGACTTTTTAATGACTGAAAACTAGTCAAGCGATGCGCAGATTGATGATTGATGCATCATGCCAAGGGATCGATGTAATGGCCGATGTGCCATATCAACTCTGCATCGATTCACCGGAATTTTCACTGGGATCTGGAGAAAAATATTCATCAACGTGATAGGCAATGCGACACATTGAGATCACGTTAATTCACTTGTTTGAGTTTCCAAAGGTTCTTTAAACGAAGTTCAAAAAATTTGAAATTTGTTTGAGAACACCTAATGACATTCCTGACCATAAATCAACCTAAAGATTGATACTTTAATATTATAAGGGCCATGAAATAGAGCCTCTAACTTTCGAAGGCTAAAATAACACTTTCAAAGTCTGGGACCCCTTATCAAGCTCTAAGGTACTGAGTTAGGCTTATGAATTTGCAGGATCTTACAATATCTCTGCCTTAGGGACATTCATCCTCGAATGAGACTGATGAGGCTGGCAATACTGACAGACAGAACTTTCTTACGGGACATGCATAACTGTAACATGATTTCATAACTGACACTACTAATATGCTGAAATTTCATACTGAACATGCATATCTGATGAATGAGTATGTAGCTGAACATGATTAATGAATACATGACTGGGGTTACTGATAAGATGAGTTTCTCATGTTGAACACACATAACTAATGCATGAATACACAACTGAATATGCAATGGTAACTGATACCAAGTCTAGAAAGGTAATTTTGAGCATGGAATTGGGTAAGTTCAACGAAAAACCGTTATCTTGGTCTGAGTTTGAGTTTACAGAGAAGAGGTAAGGATACTTGATCTGTATATCTACTTCTTCTTCCCAAGTAGCTCCCTCAACAGACTAGCTCTGCCAAAGAACTTTGACTAGAGGGAATTCTTTGATCCTTAGTCTGCGAATCTGAAAATCAAGGACTTTAACTGGAACATCTTCGTAAGAGAGACTGTTCTAAATATTTAGGTGCTCTATAGGGAATACAAATACTGGGTCATTGTAGACAAGATGACCAAATCATCTCACTTCGTACCAGTCCATACCTCCTATTCAATCGAGGACTATGCTAAGCTCTATATCATAGAGTTGGTCAGATTGCATGAAGTTCCGTTATCTATCATTTTCGATAGAGGTACACATTTTACCTCTCATTTTTGGAAAGCATTTCAGAAGGGTATTGGTACCCAAGTCCATTGTAGTACAGCCTTTCACCCTTAGACAGATGGTCAAGTAGAAAGAACCATTCAAACTTTAGAGGATATGCTGCGAGTGTGTGCGATTGACTTTAGGGGCAGTTGGGATGACCATTTTCCACTAATTGAATTTTCATATAATAACAGTTCCCATTCCAGCATTCAGATGGCTCCGTTTGAGGTGCTCTATGGGAGGAGATGCCTATCTCCCATTAGTTGATTTAAAGTGGGTGAGGCCATGTTAGTAGGGCCTAAATTGGTATTTGATACCATAGAAAAAGTTCAGTTGATCAGGGAAAGGCTTAAGACATCTCAGACGCATCACTAGGGAGTAAATCTTTCTTACTTATATACCCAACATCCCTCCCATATTTTGTCGATGTGGAACTCCTTCCTAAGTTGGGGTATTAAGTTTTTAACTCCCCTAGTCTGTACCCTAAACTCTACACAGTTAGGAGCCCATGCATCTGAACCTATGATATAAGACATCATAGCGCAAAAGAAGGGTATGCATCAGTACTTTGAATGTACTGGTATGCTAAGTGAGGTAGGCTGATATGCATAGGTTCATATTCATGAACAATAACTGACTGAATAACGTGAAGATAACTGAATGAGAGTACATACATGAATGAATAAACTATAATTAAGATCATGATAACAATAAATACTGAGTCTTGAGTACTGATTAACTAATATCTGAGTTTACTGATAACTGAAATACTAATAGCTGAGTGACTATTTTTGACAGCCCTAATTGTGTAGAACTCTGCTGAGTTCTATACTAAGCTGAGTGACTATTTCTAAGAGTCCTGATTTTTTGTAGAACTGAGCTGATTTCTATATTGAGACTTGAACTAAAATTGAGACTGTGGGAGGTAATCATCTAATCGATATGCTCCTTCTCTAAACTGATTTGGGATCCAATCTATAACTCCAGTTGGAAGGGTGTTAGTACCGTGCCACAGGTAAAGAAAAGTGCTAAGTCATCCTCATCTAGCAGGTTCTCTGAATAAGAATAGTGGTACCCTCAACTAGCAGGTTAAAACACCTCATCAATCCTCAACTGATAGGTTAATGTCTCAACCTATGCTGGCTATGTAGTTCTGAAATGCAAGGACTACTCTAAGGATCACACCCTTTCCTGGCAAGTGCATCCCCAACCTTGGGTTCACTCGGTGCTGAATGTTACTTCCAACTGAATATACATTGGACTGATTTCTAAACTTTTCTAGGCTGGAGTGAACTGTTACAAATCCTATTAATTGACTGAACTGAACTGAGTTCACTGGGTTCTGAACTGATTTCTAACTGAGTTATAAATTGATTACTGATTGAGTTCTAAACTGATTACTGAACTACTGATCATGATACCATCGAGTCTATTCGGTAACTTCTATAGCTCTATGTAAACAACTAGATTTTTGGGTATTAAATACCCCTAGGACTTGATAGCATAGATTATATGACATAGCACAATCATGGCACATGATAACTAATTACTTGATCACCATTCATTCATTGAGTCATTTTGACAAACACTTCAACAACAACAACAACAACAACAAACCCAGTATATTCACACATAGTGGGGTCTGGGGAGGATAGTGTGTACGCAGTCTATACCACTACCTCTCAAGAGTTAGAGAGGTTGATTCCGATAGACCCCTGGCTCAAGATAAAATGCAGTATGCAAATGCATCAAAATCATAGAACACAATAAAATAACATAGAAATAATATCCACAAAAATAATGTACATTGCCAAACAAAGGGCACCAAGGTCTACCTAATTACTGACTACGACTCAACCACATCCTTAGCCCTCTATCCCAATGTTTTTCCTCTATATCTTCCTATCCAGGGTCATGTCCTCAGTCCCCTGTAACTACTTCATGTCACGTTTAATCACTTCTCTCTAGTATTTCTTCGGTCTATCCCTACCCCGCTTGAAACCTTCCAAGGCCAAACTTTTACACCTACGAACTGGGGCATCTGTGCCCCTCTTTATCACATAACCAAACCATCTCAACCGTACTTCTCATATTTTATTCTCCACTGACACCACTCCTACCTTCTCCCATATTATTTCATTCCTAACCCTATCAGCCCTTGTGAATCCACACATCCAACACAACATTCTTATTTCTGCCACCTTCAACCTTTGAATATGAGAATTCTTAATCGGCCAACACTCCACTCTATACAACATAGCAGGTTGGACTATAACTCTATAAAATTTTCCTTTCATCTTGGGGGACACCTTCTTATGGCATAAAATTCCTGAAGCGAACCTCCATTTCATCCAACCTGCCCCAATTCGGTGAGAGACATCCTAATATATCTCTCTATTCCCCTGAATGGTAGACCCGAGGTACTTAAAAATATCCCTCTTACAAACTGCCTGAGAATCCAACTTCATTACCATCTCCTTCTCTTGCCTTGAGTCACTAAACTTGTACTCCAAGTAATCCATCTTGGTCCTACTCAACCGGAAACCTTTAGACTCTAGGGTTTGTCTCCAAACCTGCAGCTTATCATTAACCCCTTGTCGTGACTCATCAATCAAAACTATATCATCCGTAAAAAGCATACAGCAAGGCACCTCGCCTTGTATATTCCGCGCCAACACATCCATCACCAAAGTGAACAAAGAGTTGATCCCTGATACAACCCATTCAAGACCGAAAAATGCTCAGAATCTCCTTCCACTATCCTTACCTGAGTTTTGCTCCCTTATATATGTCCTTATTTGCTCTGATGTACACTACCGGGACTTCTCTCACCTCCAAGCATCTCCAAAGAACCTCCCTAGGGACCTTGTCATACGTCATTTCTAAGTCAATAAACACCATTTAAAGATCCCTCTTCCTCTCTCTATACTGCTCTACCAGTCTCCAAACTAGGTGAATTTCCTCAGTCATAGAGTGACAAAGCATAAAGCCAAATTGATTCACCAAAATAGACACAATCTTCCTCAACCTCCGCTCCACTATCCTCTCCCAAATCTTCATCATATGACTCAACAACTTAATACCCCAGTAGTTGTTGCAACTCTGAATGTCACCCTTGTTCTTATATAAAGAAATCATTGTGCTCCATTTCTATGCCTCGGGCATCTTTTGTGACTTAAAAATATTGTTAAACAATTTGGTTAGCCACCTCAACCCTATCTCACTAGAGAACTTCCAAAAATCTATTGGAATCTCATCGGGCCCTATCGCCCTGCCCCTTTGCATCTTGCGAATAGCCTCATTGACCTCTCCTACCTTAAAACACTAACAAAAGACAAAGTCACGATATTCCTTGGAGTGCTCCAACTCCCCTAACACAACATATTTGTCCCCCTCATCATTCAAGAGCCTATGAAAATATGACTGCTATCTTTGCTTAATGAGGGTGTTATCCACCAAAACTCTACCATCCTCCCCCTTCATTCACTTCACTTGGTCTAGATCACAACCCTTCTGCATCCTAACCTTGGCAAGCCTGAATAACCTCTTCTCCCCACCTTTCTCCTCTAACCCTTTATACAAACTCTCAAAGGCTGTTGTCTTAGCAGCCATAACTACTAACTTAGCCTCTTTTTTATCCAACTTGTACTCCTCCCTGCTCATCTGGTTCTTCTTTTTCTCCTTAATCTCAACCAACTTAGTGTAAGCTGCCTTTTTCGTCTCCACCTTCTTCTTAACCTCTTCATTCCACCACCAATCCCCCTGATACTGACCAGACCAACCTCTTGAGACACCCAACACCTGTCTAGCAACCTCCCTAATACAACTGACAGCCTTATCCCATATACTATCCACATCCCCCCTATGCTCCCATACCTCTATCCCCTCCAATTTTGCCCCTATCTCCACAGCACTAATCGAAGACAAACTACCCCACTTAACTCTAGGTCGACCTTCCTACCCTGCCTTATCTTACCCTTCTTAATAACGAGGTCCATCAAACATTTGTAGGGCATAATATATGCACATAATACTAAACAACATGTGATCATTACAGTTTCAAATACCAAATTCACGATTTAAAGGTTCTAGCATGAATTCACATGATACAACACACATAATAAATAATTTCATATGAATCTTGCAACTAATCATGGATTAGGAATCCCATTAACATGATAATCATGAACATATTCAAATTAAATTATGAAACTCATCAAATCTATTAACTTATAATTTAAAAAGGTTTCTTGAACTCCAAGGGTGGAAGGAAAATGTTGGATGAACACTTGACATACCTTAATGATTGAATTCTAAAAAGATTGATGGCAAGTTCTTGAGTCTTGAATTTGAATTTAAATATCCTAGGATTTGTTCTTGAGAGAAACTTGTGAAAAATGAATAAATTTTGCTCTTAGATGGATTTAGTTTCATGTTTTAGGGGCTGATAGATGTGGGAAAAGATCCAAATAACCCCGTGGACACGGTTTTTTAATGACTGAAAACTGGTTTAGCAATGCAAAGATCGTAACACCATGCCAAGGGGTCAACACGATGGCCAACGCACCACGTTGAATCCACGTCAGTTCATTGGAATTTACATTAAGAGCTGGGGAAAAATATTCATCAACATGATAGGTGATGCAACGGTCGAGATCGCATTGATTCACTGGTTTAAGCTTCCAAATGTGCTTCAAATGAAGTCAAAAAAATTTGAAAATTGTTCGAGAACACCTAATGATATTCCTGATCGTGAATTAACCTAAAGATCAATACTTTAAGGTCATAAGGGCCGTAAAATAGAGTCCCTAACTTCCAAAGGCTAAAATAACACTAAGTATGAATACTTAGGTAAATATTTTTATGTCTGGGACCCCTTATGATGTTTTAAGAGACTGAGTTAAGCTTAAGATTTTGCGGGGTCTTACAATTAACCTCTCAATCCCCAGAAACGTGTAATAGCTCTATTACAAGACTCTGAAGTAATAATTATATTGCACCACTAAACCAACTCTAGCAGACTCAACACATATGAGAAGAAAAAACAATGAGGACACCTACAGTCTATGGACTAGTGTAGTACGTAACGATTACACATCACTAAACAAAGAATCAAGTACAACACGAGCTTAAAACAAATGTAACCACTAAGTAGGTCCCTGTTGCAAGCGATGCTTTGGTTGAAAGATTTGCTTCCAGAGATATTTGATGTTCTTTGCATATGGAAGCTTAGGTTTTCTTGTTGTAACATGTTGCATATATATGAGAAAAAAACCTAGGATTCTTTTGATTAGCTGAAGTAAAAAGGTGTTACAACTTTGCTATTAACTTTTTGCCACCTGGTACTATTTCTTGCTAAAATACTGACTTAGTGCAGAAAGGCATAGTCTGAATGAACCTAGTCCCTGACTAGTTGTAATTTTTATCGCTTGAAAGTTGTGCATTACTCTATATGAACCAGGTCACAAGGTTGGTTTTTCAATCATTAAAACTTGAAACTTAACAATTTTCCCCCTTTTTTATGATGAAAAACCCATACTCATCTTATCCCAAGATCCACTATAAGTCTTTTCTCGTACCATTTAGCCATTAAGGCTACACTAACATGAATAAGTAAAATCATATGAAAAGAGAAAGATGATAGCATCAAAACATAATATATTCATTAATCATAAAGATCAGCATCATACAATGTCATAAACAAAAGCATCCAAAACCAAGTACAAGGTAAACACCACAATTACAACATAAAGATGGAGCTTAAAAGAAGGTTTTACAAAAAAGGTCTTAAGACTGCAGGACATGGATGGAACCAAGTTGGATAGACATTAAGCAGAATGATCAGAAAGAGGACCAGAAAATTAGGGAAGAAGGAGAGTCATTTATTCATTTTCGGCAGCATGGTTCTCTAAGAGTTGTTGAGTTAAGTCCTCAACTTTGGCTTCCAAATTCTTAACCTTGGCTTTAAGAATTTCATCCTCATCTTGTAGAATCTCACTTTCACCTGGTCCCTGCTCTTTCTCCTTTAAGTGAGTTGTGTTTAGTGTAGCAAGTTCTGTATCCTTTTGCACCAAGTGAGCGGTTATCTCCTCTAGCTCGCTGGTCAACCTAGTTTATACCTTAAAGAGATCTACCACCATCGATATAGACTTTACTCTACTCCTATGTGGGATGCACTTTCAAGGTGGAAAAAGTAAATACTTTCTTAATGGATCCTTCCTTTCTAGGGCCACAATCCACATCAAAATATGCAAACACTCTATTCAATAGAAACCCATAAGCCAAATCATGCTTTCCATCCTCTGTCATTATCACTTTGTACATATACTTTATTATGATAGCAGACAATTTTATATGCTTCAATTTTGTAAGGGATTCCATTAGGAATGAGTTTAGTACGCAGAAGGAAAGCCCTTTTAATCAACTTAAATAAAAGTTAAAATTCCCCTACTTCTTTGTGACTGACTTGTTTTTTAAATCATCCAACATACCAATATGCTTCAAGAACTTCTCAGACCCATGCTTATCTTTCAGGTACCTGGTCCCTTGAGGTGGATGCTCAACACCTCAGCCAACACTTGCTCGTTAAGGGAAATATTCACATTGTGGACTTGACTCGTTAAGTGCAGAGCATCATCAGAAAAATTTAGATTATGATAGAACATCCTCATTTCCTTCTCATGGGGAGTATGAATAAGGGGATAAAAAGGTGTTCCCAACTCTGAAATTAGGACATATAACAAATAAAAAGTATAAATATAAATATAAAAAATAAAATAAGGCAACACACCACTAGATAATAAAAGAAATAGACATTGGTAGAGTAATATTATAAACTATCTATTCGAGATTACAAACATCACTAAGACACTACTAGTAAGAAACTACAAAAACAAATACAAACAAAGCACTTCTCCCTACTATTATGAACTCACTCCTACCCACTAACCCTGTATCTTAATTTGTGTCCTCTTCACCTTTCTATCAAGGGTCATGTACTCCATAAATTATAATCGCTTTATGTTATGCCTAATCACCTCTCTCCTATATTTTTTCAGCCTACCTTTACCCCTCCTAAAATCATTCATAGCCAGCCTCTCACATCTCCGTGCTTGATGGAATCCTTAAATCAATTGTAAAACCTAATTACACTTAGAATTATCCAATTATCTCGGTTAAAAGTTCATTCAAGGGGACTTATTATGGATATTTGTTTAAAAGAAACTATTGTTATGCCTAAAAGGAAAATATTCATCAAATTTATTTTGTTTACATATTTTTCTTTTAAGTTTGTTAAAAAGAATATATCTTTCTCTTTTTAAACCTTTTTAATTTCAACGATCCCCATAACATTTCGCCTTTTTTAACACCAGTAAGTGACTTTTCATGAAATATTTAACCCATTTTAATCCACTTTACAGTCCACCCTACCCAACTATTTTCCCACCCCATATATAAAGATTAAATTGAACCTCAAATACACTATTGACAAAGAAGAAAAAAAGGGGGGAAAGGATGTCTGGAGCAGCAATTGGGGAGGAAGAGAAGAAGTCGGCCAACGATCAATCAAATCATATAAATCTAAAAGTGAAAAGCCAGGTTATTATTATCATTTAATTTGGATTTATTTTTTCTTTCAGTTGGTGTATGATTTTATTAGGATTTTCAAAATTTTGGGTCCAAATAGATGCATATAATCAACCCGACTAGCTATTTGGGTTGATGGGTCTTTTGGTATGAAGGATAAGACATGATATCTCAAGATTAAGTATAAATGATATAAATTAAGCACCATCAATCAAATAGAATCAAGGTTTTTTTTTGCAATCGGTATATGATTTATTAGGGTTTTGTAAAATTTTGAGTCAAGATAGATGTATATAATTGATCCGACTAGCTAATTGGGTTGATGGGATCTTTTTGGTATGCATGATAAGATGAGATATCTAAAGATTTAGTATTAAATGGTACAAATTAATCATCTTTAATCAAACACAATTACTGTTTTTTTCCTTATGGTATATGATTTTAGTAGTGTTTTGTAAAATTTTGGGTAAAAATAGATGTATATAATCAACTCGACTAGCTATTTGGGTTGAGGGGTCATTTGATTTTGCAGGATGAGGTAGGATATCTCAAGATTAAGTATGAGATAAAATTTATAAAGTATTTAGTTGACTGTGTAAATTAATCATCATCAACCAAACACAATTAGGATTTTTTCCTATCAGTGTATGATTTTATTAGTATTTTGTAATATTTTAGGTCAAAATAACATATATAATTAACCCGACTGGCTATTTGGGTTGAGCGGTCATTTGTTTTTTCGGGATAAGGTGGATATCTCAAGATTAAGTAAGAAATAAAATTTATATTTTATTTCATTGATAGTGTAAATTAATCATCATCAACCAAACACAATTAGTTTTTTTCTTTCCTATTGGTGCATGATTTTAGTAGGGTTTTGTAAAATTTTGGGTCAAATAATGTACATAATCGACCTGACTAGATAATTGGGTTGAGGGGTTGTTTGGTTTTGTGGGTTGAGGTGGGATATCTCCAAATTAAGTATGATATAAAATTCATATTGTATTTGATTGATGGTATAAATTAAGCATCACCAACTAAGCACAATTATAGTTTTTCATCCTTATATTGGTATATGATTTCATTAGGATTATGTGAAATTTAGGGTCAAAAAAATGTATAAAATCGACCAGACTAGCTATTTGGGTTGAGGGGTCATTCAGTTTTACAGGATGAGGTGGGTGAGATGTCTCATGATTAAGTATGAGATAAAATTTATACTATATTTGGTTGAAGGTATAAATAAATCATCTTCAGTCAAATATAATTATGGGTTTTTCCCTATTGGTTTATGATTTTATTAGAATTTTGTAAAAATTTGGATCAAAATAGATATATATTATTGACCCGACTAGCTATTTGAGTTGGTGGGGTTGTTTGATGTGCAGGATATGATGTGATATCTCAAGATTAAGTATGAGATAAAATTTATATTGTATTTGGTTGACGGTGTGCCTTTCTACTTCGTCTGAAGTAGTGGTATGGATTGTATGCACTTTACCCTTCCTGGACCCCTCTTTGTAGGGAAACACGGGGTATGTTGTTGCTGTTTAATGTATCAGCATCAACCAAACACAATTAGAGTTTTTTCCTTCTATTGTTGTATGATTTCATTAGGGATATGTGAAAATTTAGATCAAAATAGATGTATATAATAGAGCCGACTAGCTATTTGGGTTGAGGGGTCATTTGGTTTTGAGGGATGAGGTGGGGTATCTCGGGATTAATTATGAGATAAAATTTATTACTGTATATGGTTGACGGTATAAGTTAATCATCGGCACCCAAACACAATTAGTTTTTTTCCCTTCTATTGGCATATGATTTCATTAGGGTTATGCAAAATTTCGTGTCAAAAAATATGTATATAATCGATTCGAGTAGCTATTTTGGTTGTGGGATAATTTGGTTCTATGGCATGAGGTGGGATATCTCAGGATTAAGTATGAGATAAATTTATAGTGTATTTCGTTGACGACATATGTTAATGGATAAATTTATACTATCAACCAAATGCAATTAGGGTTTCTTTTTCCATCGTGATTTACGGTTTTGTCAATAGTAAAAAACGAGTATTAGAGTAGGTTGTACAGAGTAGCATAAAAGAATAATCATATGAATCCTTTCAATTTTGAAAGATTTTGGGTTTAAACAAAGTGGAATGGGTGTATTTTCGATTGATTAGCTTTTTTACAACATTAGGGGTCATTTGGTATGTGGGATAAGATGGCATATCTCAAAATTGATACAACTACAACAACAATAACATACCAATATATTCCCACAAAGTGGGGTTTAGGGAGAGTAGCATGTATACAGTCCTGCATCTCAACTATTAAGATTAGGTTTGGTTTGAGGGATAAGGTGGGATAGGATTTAGGATTAAATATAAAATAAAATTTATACTGCGTTTGGTTGAGAGTGTAAATTATTTTTACAATAAATTTATATTGTCGACCAAATGAGGTATAAATATAAATTTTATCCCAAACTTAGTCATAGGATATCTCCACCTTATCTCATCTAAACTCAGGATTATATTTTTCCATATTCCCGATGGAATAAATTAGTCCAGGAGTCAACAACAACAGCAACAACAACAAACCCAGTGTATTCCCACCTAGTGGGGTCTGGGGGGGGGTAAGATGTACGCAGTCCATACCTCTACCTCTGAAGAAGTAGAAAGGCTGTTTCCGATATTAAGGTATGAGAATTGAGTCTCATATTGGTTTAATAGGGAGTAGATGTCGGACTTGTATAGCCTTAAGATTCTATTTCCAGTCCATACATTCTTGTGCAGTTGTGCATTGAATCTGATACGTAGTTGATGAAAGTTGAAACAATTAGTAGTGGATCCCTTTTTCTTTCTCTGTGGTATCTTTTATTTCCTTTCTTTCCCTTCCTATTATTAGGATGATGGGCTTCTGAGTAAATTTTCTGTAAAATGTCCTTCTACATGTATAATTGAAAAGGAGAACTATGTATTTGCCTATTTTTTTGGTTGCAGGACGGGAATGAAGTCTTCTTTAGGATCAAACGAGCACTTAGCTCACGAAATTGATGAAAGCTTATTGTGACAGGCTGTCTGTGAATTTCAATGTAATTGCCTTCTTGTTTGACGATCGTCATCTTAAAGCAAAACAGACTCCAGATGAGGTCCTTCTTTCACTCTTTTTTTTCTTTCTCTCAAACGCACGCACACGAATACTAACAACAAAGGATAAAAGAATACCAAAAAGAGCTTGTGTATCTGCTTTGTGTTGTACTTAACAGTCGTGATTAATTTCCTTTTTCCTTACAATTTCCTCCCGGCCCTTTGCAGCTGGATATGGAAGATGGTGATGAAATTAATGCAATGCTGCATCAAACCGGAGGCACAACTCTTTGAGTCTTCTTTTATGTGATTTTATGTCTTCTTCCGTTTCAGTGGACCTTAAGACTTTTTATGTGTTTCAAGATGGTATGTGTTTCAAGTGTAATGAATAGGATCGTGTATCACCAATGTAGCTTAACATGAAAGTCATTGCTTGCTTCACCTTTTAGTTTTCTGATGACATGAATTCAGAGTCTTGGTTTCTTGCAAATAATCCCCTCCTCAACCCATAAAAAGATCGAGTGCTTGGTGACGAGAAAAAGCTTCCGTGGAGCCTGCTTGCATCCACCTCATGTGTGATGGCAGTTTGGTCCGTTATCACTGGTTCAATACCTATGTATGGTTTCAATCTTATCGGGAGTTTGTTTTAGAACCAACTCCCGATGCTTTAGTGAAGTGGTAAAAGCGCAACATGTGATGTATAAGTTAGGTGCATGTTGTGCTGAGTTCTGATCTTTCTGGGCAGAGGAGGGATGTATCATTTACACACCCGATAATACCAAATGAGGTGTAGAACGAATACATAGTAATATATAGGCTGAAAATTTCTACCAAACAAAGTATTACATAAATAGTATCATGCTTAATACATGTATTATTTATCTTAGGGGCGTTCATGGGTCGGTTTGAGTCAGTTATTGATCAAAATCATAACCAAACCAACTTAGTCGGTTTTTAAATTTCTAAAACTAAACCAAACCAACAAAAAAAATAACTGTTGGTTTGGTTTTTGTTGGTTTGGTTTTTGTCGGTTTAGTTCGGTTTGGTTTGGTTTTTTCGGTTAATAACTTTAGATAATGATAAAAGCTAAAATTTAAAAAAAGAAAAATCCAATCCAAAATATGAGATGTCAATCGAGTCTTGTGTCTCAACCTTAAAACTAAGATGTTAATTCAGTGTTATACTTAGGCAACGCCACGAAAAACACCATATGAACGCTTCTATGAAAAATATTTAGAAACTACATATAAGAGAACGATATGATAAAAGCTCCAAATGGTGAACACATAATTTTTTTGCTCAATAGGGATCAAAAAGAAAGTTCAAAACTAGATTGAAACTCACCTGTAAAATTTCATAGACAACAAGATAACTTTCACAATCAGTATCATTTGTCCTTCAAAGTGCAAAAGTCATTTAGAATCTCTTAATGTACTGTTAACTAGATGAAGCCATATGGCTAAAATTGCCATGACTAAAGTCAAATTCATGATGAGAATTTAAAATATAACAAATATTTATAATTTATTCATGAATAATATATATAAATATTATCGGTTCGATTTGATTATTTTATTGGTTATTTTAGAGTAAAACCAAAACCAAATCACATAAGTCTTGATTTTTAATATTTAAAATCAATCCAAATCAAAAAAAATTAAATATCAATTTTAATTTAGTTTGTGGTTCGATTTGGTTGTTAATTAAACCGTGAACACCCCTAATTTATCCTAATACATTGTACCGAAAAGACCCCTGGCTGGGTGAAAATGAACTGGCCAATACTGAGAGCACAGGAACTTATTTTTGTCACATTCTTTCCTTGTATAAGACAAACTGGTGTAGGGTAGTGTTGCACGTGTATCAAGTGTGTTCGAACACATTGCATATTTCTATTGATGTCAATCAATCAAAATCGTATTTGTTCCCTTTTATTTATCATAAGATTTTGAACTTAAATAAATATACAACAATTCTCTTTTTAACAATATTAATTAATAATATAATTAGTTTTAGATTAACGTATGAAATAAATTTTGATCGATGTTATGATTACAGATATAAAATGACAACTTATTATACAAGATCAATAGACTCAATGTAATAGAAAAAAAAAACTGAAACCTGAAAGCCACAAAGTTATGCTGGAGATTCGATAACAGAAGTTACTTACAAACATAAAAAGGTGTTTTGTTATTAACCAATGTAAGACTCATCAAAATTCCAAGCATAATTCAGTCCTTTAAGCTTGTCAAGGGCTCCCAGGCTTAGAAAATTCTATCTAAGTTTCCAGACATAGTTTATTTTTGGCCTTCAAAAGTTGAAAATCTCATTTCGCAACCTTAATGTCCTTTAGTGGTCTATATTTTTTTAAATTCATGATTAGGAAGGTCAATAGGTGTTCCCAGACAAGTTTCGAATCTTTCGGATTGCATTTAGACCACTTTCGGAATCCTGAAATAGTGAACCAACGCGATCTTGGCGCGTCATGTCGCCTATCGCATTGGTTAATATTTTTGCAGGTTTCTAGAGATAAACTCTTGAGACACGGTGCGATCATGGCACGATGCATCGAGTATCGCGTCTATGCCATCGACATACCGCGTTGATAACCGCATTGGTGCCCAGTTTTCAGTCATTAAATAATTGCGTCCTTAAGGATAATTAGGTATTTTTTCCCCCGACCTTCATCCCTCATAACACAAAAATTAGCCCCTTTTTGGCTAAATACATCCACTATTTAACAATTTCTCAAGAACAAGAAAGTCCTAGGTAATCAATTCCAAATCAAGAACTCAAGCTTTCCTCCACTAATCTTCAAGAAATTATCAACCAAGGTATGTAAAGTGTTAATCCAAGGGTACTTTCTACCCTTGGAGCTCAAGATACACTTTTCAAAATATGAATTTTGAATTCTATGTTGTGGGCTTGATTTTACACATGTTAATGTTGTGATATGACTTCCAAGATTGAATTTTTTATTAAATTTTCATGACTTTATGTTAGTATGCGGATTGAAATCTTTAAATTTGAAGTGCTTGATATAGACATGATGTATTAATTGTTGATTTATGCCCTAGAAAAGGTTGTGCCTTCCATGTGTATGTTAAAATACCTAAGTGAATAAGAATTGTGCTTTATGACCCATTTATGATCTAAATGATGAACTCACGATGTACCCACATATTCAAAATGACTCCCATGCTTAAGCTATGTCTTGTAATGATTTGGTGGAATGCTCATATGTATGGATTTCTGAAATTATGTTATGTTAGCATCCATTCCTATTCATGTGTAAGCTTATGACTTGCAAATGCTTCATGAAATCCCTCAATGGTTGTATTGAGAATTGTTGACTATGGTTATGTGTTTAAGAAGTGTCATGTCCTATTTATATTCATGCTATCGAGTCCTGAGGGTATTTAATACCCGAAAATTTAGCTGTGTGCCTAGAGCCAGTGTCAGTTTTCAAGATAACCTCAGTCAAGCCATGATAAGTAGTACTCTTAGTCAAGTTTCAAAATTCAGTAGAACTCAGTCAGTTACATGACTCAGGGAAACTCAGTAGACCCAGTAATACTTAAGTTGCATACAGTATTTAGTTCAGCTATCAATAAATTCAGTCTGTTAATAGAACTCACTAGTATTCTGCCAGTCAATGGAACTCAGTAAACTCAGTTCATTTAAACAGTACAATCAGTAATAGCTCAATCAAGCCTAGTGTGAACTAGGAAATTAGTTTAGTGTCTATTTAGTTGGGAGTAGGATTCAGCATTGAGTGAACTCAGGTTCGAGGACTCACCTGTCAATCAATAGAGGGTGTGAACCTTAAAAGCAGTCCTTGCATTCCAGAACTACGTAGCCTACATAGATTGAGATATATCCCTATGAGTCTAGGGTTAATACATCTCATTCGAGTTATCCTACAAATTAGAGGTTGACGGAAGAGCTCTCTATCAGCAGTGGGTTAACTCACAACTTTTTTTTACCTGTGGCACGGTATTGACACCCTTCCAACTGGGGTCACAGGTTGGACCCCACCATTTCAGTTATGGGGCATGTCGGTTAGATAATTACCTCCCACAGTCTCAATCTCAGTCTTCAGTAAGGAACTCAGATAGTTTCTCAGATTTCAGGACTTTCAGATACAGCCACTCAGCTCAGCACAGAACTCAGCTAGTTTTATCAGAATCAGGACTGTCAAAAATAGTCATTCAATTAACAGTACATCAATTATCACTAATCTATGTTATCAGTAAACTTAGTATAGTTCCACAGATTTAGAACTGTCAGATACAGTCATTCAGTTACCAGTTATACAGTATTCATAGAATTAAACATCTGTTAATTAGTATTCAAATTTAGTATTCAGCATTATCACGACCTCAGTTACAGTTCATGTATTCATACATGTATTCTCACACAGTTATGTTTATGTTCTTCAGTAAGTTATAGTTCATGCATATGAACCCTTGCATTCAGCCTACCTCACTTTTCATACCGGTACATTCTCATGTATTAACGCATACTTTTCTATTACACTATGGTGTTTTATACCATAGGTTCGGATGTTCAGGTTCCTGATCATACTTAGCAGTTTAGATTTCAACAGTTAGAGTCAGTGGTGAGTCCTCATAGTTCGAGGACGTGATTATTTCATTATTTCAGTGCTTCAATACTTATCTTATTCCAACAGTTGGAGTTAGTTGGGGACATATCTCATCAACTCCTTATTCATACAGTTATTTCAGTTTTTGTATTGTTATATCATATTATTAGTTATGTTTAGTTTTGAGCCTTATAGAAAATTTCAGCCCATTATTCTGTATATTTCAGTATTATTTTACAGTTATTGCAGTTGATACCAGTCATGGGTTAGCTTGTGGTTCTTCAGGATTATGAGTATCGTGTAGCGTTCGAGGTACTAAGATCGGGACGGTACACTATCCAACACCTTATTATTCATTTACTTAACCAGAAACCTCTCATGCATGTCTCTTCCCTATCAACCGATCTTAAAAATACTAAAATGAATTGTATGAGAAAGCCTTAATTTGGCATCAATAATTTCACTACTCTAGAAAAAGAAAGTATTGTAATAATTTGGTACCTAATCAAAATATGCAGAGGAATAATTGAAATTAGGTAAAATAAAAATTGGAGGAACAAAAATGCTTCAACAAAAATTGAGAAAAATTTGATTGTTGAGAACACCGGTTAGACTTGTCTCCATATCTATCCAAAATTAAGAGAAAATAACAACAACAACAATAACACACCCAGTATAGTTTCACAGGTGAGGTCTGACATGTCTTCTCAGTAAGGCGTGAAAAAAGAAGAGGATTATTTGGATGGTCACATGTGGGGACTCGACAACTCTTCTTCATCAAAAACCAAAATCAGCTTCAACTTTGGAGCAAGAGATTCACGAAGGAACTTTTGGAAGCAAACCTGCTGCAAAATTACTGAGAAAGCTAAGACCATGTTACTGATTTTCTAGACACATGCATTGCAAATTTGCTGCTTTATTTAAGCATGATGATGATATGTATGGTAGTTGCACAAAGTTTCCATCCCTTGATAAGTGCATTCCTGGTAGAAAGTTTTTTAATGCTATTGAAATAGTCCAGACCAAGACCACATAAACTTTAACTTTAAGAAGAATGGTTATCTATTACGAGAAAGTATAATGTTGTCTTTCCCTTGACAATGACGAGCGCGAATTATGGTAATATTATCCATATAGATATAGAGCAAAGCCACCAGTATGTAAGAAATAAGCTGCAGAGAGCAAGATCTAAGGAATCGTTTGAATTTTTCAGACTACACTATGCTACAATCTTAATTGTTAACCAATTGCTAAAGGTGTCTTCCATGGTTTCTATAAGAACTCTCAGAGAGAAGCGCTTCGAGAGTTTCTGGAACTCGAGTATCTTTTTGATAAAATGCTAGAATAAAGAGATCTTGCTACATGTCCAACCTCATTTGTTTCAGAATGTTCCTATTTTGAGGATATACCCTTAGATGATTAGATGATACAGAGGATTTCTAAGAGGTTGACACGGAAGATGCTCAAGAAGAATTAATCTTAAGGTCAGATCTTGAGATTTCTTGTTTGTTTGGCTTTAAAGGCCGATGATTATGCCCCACCAAAAGAAACCAAATTTGATCAATCTATTTATCGTTGCTAGTGTTTCTCGATCATCCTATGAAATCCAAAGAAAATAAAATGACAAGTAGAAAAGCATTATATTTTTGCCCTCTTAAGCATGAACTTATTATAGATAATTATACTGTCATACAGATAATTTTGGAGCTAGCTAATGCTAAGTGATTGATTAATGAGTTGTTGTGCTATAACAACAATTGTATGTGCGTTTTGTAGTTACCCTTAGTCTAGCAGATTTTTGTTCAGATTAAGTCTTTCTATTGTGATGTATTATATAGATAGGGGAATATCCTATAGCACCTGATGAGATAGAAGAAACTGCTTCACTCGTATAAATTTTGTGTCATACGTACATATTCTACCAAATGTATTCAAGAATCGAACTTGTATCCTTCAAAACTAAATAAATAGTTTTGAACACTCTCCTTTTTTAGTAGTTGATCAAAAAGTACAAAGTCCTACTATTGCATCCCAGCTAACCTCTTATTCTTGTCATGTTTGTGCAAGAGTTATGGCTAAGTGCCTTTTTCCTGCAGAGGAGGTTAAAGTGTGTACGAACCTTACCTTTTGTAATGCCCCGAGAGTACACCATGAATGCGACATAGTGCCTATAGTCCTGAAGGACCATAAGCTTACCCATGCTGGTACGTATTGTAAGCATTGAATAAAATAATAGAGAACATGTGCCAAATTTAACTGAAAATGCTATAAGGTTTTAAATACAAAAACAATATTGAATCAAAATACTGAAAATATCTGTCTGAAAATAATACTGTAAGACTGTGAATATCAACTGATGACTGATTGACTGGCTGAAAGTGTCCGAAAGCCTCTAACTGACAAGTCCCCAACTAACCTTTATTGACTACTGAAATGAGTTGAAATAAACATTAACGGTCCTCGAAACATGAAGAATCACCACTGCTACTGCTGCTGATGTATTGAGAGGTCTAGGTACGGTCAGGAATTTGAGTGTCCAAACCTATGATAGAGACAACATAGTGCAAGAAAACGAGTATGCGATTAGTACTTTGTACTAGTATGCTAAATGGGGTTAGGATTATATGTATAGGCTCATGTGCATGAATAATAACTGAGTGTAAGTATGGTATGAGATAACTGATGTATAGCATGCATGAAAGCAGTAAAATCTGAGAATGCATGACCAAGCATATGACATTATTCTAGGATAATCTGTAAACTAAAGTATTGGGACTGTATAACTAGTGACTGTATGCCATGGTCAAACAATCCTGAAACTGAGTACTAGATTGATTACTGAACTAAAATAGTGGGAGCTATCATCTAACCAACATGCCCTAAAATAAGTTAATTGGGGTCCAACTCTTTACCCCAGTTGGAAGGGTTTTAGTACCATGCCATGGGTACTAACATTGGCTGTGTGGATCTACTATAGTTTTTTTTGAAGGACTAAGGGTCACTCTCAACTAGAAGGGTCTTAATGAGATATATGTCAACCCTCAACTGGAAGGTTAACGTCTTAACCTATGCTGGCTATATAGTTTTGGAAAACAGGGACTACTACTAAAGGTCATACCCTCAACTGACAGGTGAGCCTCCATCCCTGGGTTCGCTCGGTGCTAAATACTAATCCCAACTGAACTGATTCTAATCACTGAACTAAACTAAGCTTACTGACATAATGCACTGACTGAACTGATAATACTCTAATATATTCGAAACCCTTCTAAAAGTATTTAAACTAAGTAAACAGCTAAGTGTTTGGGTATTCATAACCCTCAAGACTCGGTAATAATATCAATAAGAACACATGAGATCATTTGAAGCCATAATACAACTTGGGGAACATAATAAATAGTCATTGTTCAAAATTCATCTATGAGGCATTTCATCAAACCCATGGGGGTTATGAGTTAAAGCATGAAATTAGTTTAATACATATGATAGTAACATAACATCAATATTAAAATTCATGGGTTGAGGATTTTGGCATGAAATTATCATTCTCCAAACATGTCAATAACTAATTCCAACAAAAAACACTTGTAAACATAGTATAATGTCAAGATTCATGGAAGTTCATTGATAGGATTCATAAATACATGTTAATATCGTAATTGAACTTAAAAATTGGGTTCCTAAAATCCATGGATGAAACGGGTCCATGAATCAACATCTCAGATACATTAATTGAAGAATTTATGAAGGTTCTTGGTGGATTTCTTGAGAATTAAACTTGAATGTTGAAGGGTCTAGGGTTTATCCTTGAGAGGAATTGCTTTTTATTTTGAGTAAAATATGAATTATGAGGCAAAGATGATGTTTTGGGACCTATATTCCGTGTTAAAGTGAAGGGGAAAAGACGAAACTTCCCTTCTGAATTATAAAAATCTGAAACTGGAATGTCGATTAAGGCTTCACCACGATGCAGTGATGCCCTCATCGCTATACTCACTGCGACGCGAATAGCAGTGAGTCACTAGAAAGTAACAATTGCTATTTTTCCCTTCACCACGATGCACTAAGGTTGTCATTGCGATTTTTACCGCGTCGCGGTGCAATTGCGGTGACTCACTAGAAATCAGACAATGGCCAAATTGACCTTTACTGTGATATGGTGACCCCCTTTATTTCTATACTCACCGCGACGTGGTCCAATCGCGATGAGTTACTATTTCGGGAATCAAAATAGTGTCCAAACCTCGTCCGAAAAATCCAAAACTTACTCGAGATATGCTACTTACACCCCTGAACATGAATCAACTCAAAAACCATCATCTCAGATCCCGAAAGGTCAACTTAATAATCCTCGAAGTTAAAGGGAGTCAAAAGTGACTAAGTCCCTCAACACTTAGTCTTATTTTTACGTTCTAAGCCTCTTATGCACATACTATGGGCTGAATTGAGTCAATATAATTATGGGGTATTACAATATCTCTCCCTCCTCTGGGAACATTAATCCTCGAATGAAACTGATTAAGTTGAGGATACTGAGTGACTGAGATTACATGTTGATTCTGCATAACTAAAAACATTATTACATGACTGAGTCTGAACATGGTGACTGACTGAACTAATTTGTGAATATATACAATGCCATGAGCATTATTATATGGATGGAACTGAGAATGGAAAAGAGGAACTCTAAGGAAAAACTATTATCTTGAGTTGAGTTTGAGTTTTCAGAGAGAAGGTGAGGTTACTTGGTACGCATGTTTGCGTCTGCTTCCCAAGTGGCTCCCCCAACGGACTGATTTCTCCAAAGAACCTTGACCAATATAACTTCTTTGTACCTTAGTATGCGGCTCTGGCGATCTATGATTTTAACTGGGAGTTCTTCGTAAGAAAGGTCATTCTGAGTATCTAAGCCCTCTAAAGGAACAACAAGTGGTGGATCACTAGTACGCTTCTTCAATAAAGAAACATGGAACATTGGATGCACTGATGCCAAATCTGCAGTCAACTTAAGCTCATACATTACCTTCCCAAAATGACTCATGATCCTGAAAGGACCTACATATCAGGGACTGAGCTTTCCCATTTTGGCAAATCTCTTCACTCCCTTCATGGGAGAGATATTCAAATATACAAAATCACTAATCTCAAATTTGAGATCCTTTATCCTCACATCTACATAAGATTTTTGTCGGCTCTGGGTTATTTTAAGACTCTCTCTGATCAACTAACTTTCTCCAAAGCATCAAGCACTAACTCTGGCCCTATTGACATAGTCTCACCTACCCCAAACCAACCAATATGATATCTATATTTCCTCTAAGATAAAGCCTCAAATGGAGCTATCTAGATATTGGAATGATAGTTTTTATCATAAACAAACTCAACTGAAGGCAAGTGAGCATCCCAACTACCCTTAGAGTCAATAAAACAAGCTCTCAATATGTCCTCTAAGGTATGAATGGTCCTCTCTGCCTAACTATCTATCTGAGGGTGAAAGGTTGTACTGAGACGAACTTGGGTACTAAGACCCTTTTGAAAAGCCTTTAAAAAATAAGAGGTAAACTGAGTACCTTTATCTAAATGATGAAAAATACGACTCCATGAAATCTAACCAACTCTCTAATATAGAGCTTGGCATAGTCCTTCGTTAAGTAAGAAGTGTAGACTGGCAAGAAATAGGATGACTTGATCATCCTGTCCATAATGACCCAAATCGAATCATGCTAACGACAAGTACGAGGCAAACCCAGCACAAAGTCCATGTTTACCTCTTCCTACTTCCAAGTGGGGATACTGAACTCCTGCATAGAACCACTAGGTTTTTGGTGCTCAATCTTAACCTACTAACAAATAGAGCACTTAGTTACAAACTCTGTAATATCTTTTTTCACACCCCTTCACCAATAGGTTTCCCGCAAATCACGATTCATATTAGTGGCCCCTAGATGAATTGAGTAACGCTCACCATGCGCTTTTGCAAGAATTTTCTATCTCAACCCATCTACATATGACACACAGTATATTCTTGCAATGCAACACACTATTCCCCCTTTGGAGAAAACCTCCACTTTCTGATCTTTGATTGACTCCTTCAACCTAACTACACTAGGGTCCCTGTCTTACTTTTCATTTACTATGTCAACCAAAGAAGATTCTAAACTATTCTGAACCCACACACTACCCTCAACTGAATCAACCAAAAGAACGCCTAATGTAGCCAACTGATGAACCTCCTCAACAAATTGCTTCTTATCATTCTTAACATGAACTAGGCTATCCATACATAATCTACTAAGAGCATCTGCTACTACATTAGCCTTGCTCGGATGATACAAAACACTAATATCATAATCGTTTAACAGTTTTAGTTGCCTTCTCTGACAAAGATTCAAATCTCTCTGCAAAAACACATAATGAAAACTCTTGTGGTCTATGAACACATTAACATGCACACCATACAGATAATGCCTCTAAATTTTCTTGTCAAAGACCACAGCCTCTAACTCAAGATCATAGGTGGTAATTCTTTTCATAGGGCTTAATTTTCTAGAGGTATAAGCTATTAACATAACTCTCTACATCAAAACACAACCCAAACTGACTCTGAAAGCATCATAATAAATAACAAACCCATCTGAACCATCGAGCAATGTCAAAACTAAGGCTGAAATGAGTCGAGTCTTTAACTCCTAAAAACTCTTCTCGTAAGAATCTGACCACTGAAACTTGACTTTCTTCTGACTCAATCTGGATATGAGGGATGCAATAAATAAAAAACCTTTAACAAACCATCTGTAATAGTCGAAAAAACCCAAGAAACTCCTGATATTTGATAGAGAGATGGGTCTGGGATATTTTCTCATTACTTTAGTGTTTTGAGGGTCAACTCTAATACCATCATCAAAAATAATATGGACAAAAAGAGCTACTGAACTTGGCCAAAACTCACCTACTGAATTTATCAAACAACTGATGGGCTCTAAGAGTTTGGAAGATGATTCTAAGATGGTCTGCATGATCATTTTCATTACGGGAATAGACAAGCATATCATCTATGAAGACTATGATGAACATGTCCAAGTACTATTTAAACACTTGGTATATCAAGTCCATAAAAGCTGCTGGGGAATTGGTAAGACCAAAAGACATGACTACAAATTTAAAGTGGCCATTTCGAGTTCTAAAAGCTATTTTAAAATGTCACATTCTCTGACTCTTAGCTGATGATGAGGTCTATCTTAGAGAATTAACTGGCACTCTGAAGTTGTTCAAATATGTCATTGATTCTGGGGAGTGGGTACTTATTATTGATGGTGACTTTGTTCAACTAATGGTAATCGATGTACATTCTAAGAGAACCATCTTTTTTTTGTACGAAAAGATTGGAGCGCCCCATGGAGAAACACTGGGCCTAATAAACCCCTTATCTAGAAGGTGTCTTGATTGATCTTTCAACTCTTTGAGTTTTGCTAGAGCCATTCTGTATAGAGAAATAGAGATAGGCTGAGTATCTAGAAGTATGTCTATTCCGAAGTCAATTTTCCTTTCATAAGGAACTCTAGGAAGATCTTCAGGGAACACATCTAGAAATTCCCTTACTACTGAAACTGACTCAAGATTTGGAGTCTCTAAACTAGAGTCTTTAACTCAAACACGATGATAGATGCACCCCTTAGCAATTATTTTTCTCGCTTTAAGGTATAAAAGAAGATGACCCCTAAATACTGAAGTACTACACTTCCATTCAAGGACTGGTTCATTCGAAAACTGCAAATGAACAACTCTGTTTCTACCAAGTGAGGATGTACATAATTATAAGAATCCAAGATGTATTACACGTCAAAGAATGTAAACTTTATTTGGTTTGGATTTTTTAATAGTTCTTTTAGAAAATGGGCCTCAAACATTTAAAGAAGCGATGTCATCATCAGACTCATCCTTTTGGAAAGAGGCAGTCAATAGTCAGATTGATTCAATCTTAAGCAACCATAAGTGGGAATTGGTTGATCTTCCTTCAGGAAATAAACCTTTAGATTCT
This sequence comes from Capsicum annuum, assembly GCF_002878395.1. Classification (NCBI taxonomy): domain Eukaryota; kingdom Viridiplantae; phylum Streptophyta; class Magnoliopsida; order Solanales; family Solanaceae; genus Capsicum; species Capsicum annuum. The sequence continues at coordinate 183,395 of NW_025825201.1, read as the reverse complement.
AAATGGATCTTCAAAAGGAAAATGAAGGCAAATGGTACTATTGAAAAATACAATGCAAGACTTGTAGTAAAAGGCTTCAAACTGAAAGAAGGCCTTGATTACTTTGATACATACTCTCCATAATAAGGATAACGTCAATTAAAATGTTAATTTCCATAGCGAAAGTATATGGTCTTGAAATCCATCAAATAGATGTAAAAATACTATTCCTAAATAGAGAATTACAGGAAGAAATTTACATGGAACAACCTGAGGGTTGTATGGTTCCAGAAAAAAAATAAGGTGTGTAAACTTGTTAAGTCACTTTATGGACTAAAACAAGAACCTAAACAGTGGCATGTGAATTTTAACCTAACCATGTTGGCAAACGGGTTCAAGATAAATGAATGTGATGAATTTGTTTACATTAAAGACACTTCAAATCACCAAGTCATTATTTGTTTATATGTGGATAATATGCTGATCATCAGTAAGGACATTTTGAGCATAAATGCTACGAAATGAATGCATAAGAGAAAGTTTAATATGAAAGACCTTGGAATTGCAGATGTGATCTTCGGAATAAGAATCCATAGAATAGCACAAGGGTTGGCATTGCCATGGTCTCATTACATCGAAAAGGTACTTGACAAATTTAAGTATCTGGAATTTGGTATTGCTAAGGACCCATTGGATGTGAGCTTTGCACTTCAAAAGAATGAAGGCAAGATTGTTGGGATGTTTAATATATATAATGAATTGTATATGACCATACATATCATATGCTATTAGTAAGTTGAGTCAATACACGAGTAATCCCAGTAAAACTCATTGGGGGACAAGGAAAAGAGTTTTGGGGTATCTTAAATACACTCAAGACTATGCTTTACATTATAATAAATATCCTATAGTAGTTGAAGGATATAGTGATGCAAATTGGATCACCAGATCAAATAAAGTAAAATACATGAGTGGATATATATTTACTATTGGTGGAGGAGCGGTCTCTTGGAATCATCCAAATAGACATGTATTGCTCGCTCTACAATGGAATATGAGTTTATCGCATTGGATAAAGACGTTGAATAAGTAGAATGGCTATGTATTTTTTTGGAAGATATTCCTTATTGGCCCAAACCAGTGGCACCAATATGTGTACACTATGATAGACAATTGGTAATATGTAAGGCAGGAAGCATGATGTACAATGGTAAATATCGTCACATATGACAGAGGCATAATAACGTTAGAGAACATCACTATTGACTATGAGAAGTCAAAGGATAATGTGTCAGATCCACTTAAAAAAGGCCTATCTAGAGAAGGAGTTGAGAGGATGTCCAACGAAATGGGTTAAAGGCCTAGGACAAGTTAGCATGACAGTAAATATACCTAGCATACTAGAGATCCTAAGATCTAGGTTCAAGGAGATCAAACAAAGTGGTGTCTAACAGATTTAACATTGTCAATTTTAACCAACCCATTCTTATGATGTAGACAATATTTAGTAAATAAGGATAAGGCTTATGGTGTGAAGTCTTTTCATGATTATCTAAATTTGGTAGATTTGACAAAATAGTTTAATCTATAGGATTGAACATTTATAAATCACCTATGTGAGGGTGAAGTAGAAGCTGCTTCATGGAGAATATTAGTAAAGGTTTAAGCTGCTTCATGGAGAATATTAGTAAAGGTTTATTCTCTAAGCTCTTATGAGACCGGGACGTGTTCATGGCTGAAATGAATAAAACCATAAGAACCATAAATGGAAAAAGGCTGGTTGTGTCATATGTGTTATCTTGGTGTACATTAAAGCTTGAAAATTCAAAGATATCAAATTTACTAATTGATTGAGTGCATCTGATGCATGTTCACTAGAGAAAGTTCAAAGAAAAACCTACTTATCCAGATGCAATCAGTCCTTGCTTGATAATCACATACTTGTCCATAAAGTTTTATGAAAAATTAGCCATTCCCCATTAATGTGGTGGATTTTTAGGTTCTAGATCAAAAGTGTTAATGAAAAATGGATGGAACTAAGTGGAGGGAAGAATTTAGATAACACTCAAAATAAAAAGTATACTAAAAAATGAAAAGTCTACTAATTCTCCCAAGTTAGTGGAAGAAGGAAACTTTCAAGTGTTTATATCAAGTAACACTTACTCCACATGGTAAGTAAGGCAAGAACTAAGAGGTGCCTCATTCCATCGTCGTCTTCGCTCGCACAGCTCAGCTTCAGCTTCAGATATGGATTTAGATTAGTCAAATGATCAATCGATGAGATCTATCTTTTTAGAAAAAATTTATTTAAACAGTCCAAAAAACCAACGGAAAAGCACAACCAATTTTGTTTGTAGTTTTTGAACCTTTATTAACGTGCATACATACAGTGCAGAAACAACTGCAGAATAAAAAATGTTGCTTCAGAAGGGATGCAACCCTTCAACAAAATGACAAACAGATTAAAAAAAAAAGGTGTCTTTTTGGATGGTTGTGACTATCCAGTAAAAAGACACACTGATTTTATGAACAAAGATAACTATTTCGATGAATAGACATGACTGTTCAAGAGGACACATCTTTCATAATGAACCATTGCCTCTTTTCGGAATAGGAACCTAATGGCTATATACACATGCATTTATCCATATGTTTAGGTATGAAATTTTTCCTACATTAAAAAAACATTTCTTGATTTCTGAAATACTTTGTGTGATCATCTAACCATTGAGTGAGTTCGAAGAGAATTCAATCATTTGAGGTACCACTACAGTCGGATTGTTAGGACATTTTATCCTGGGAGGAAAATTCCACAACCTCGGGTACTTGAGGGGAATTATTTCCTTAAGGACACTATGTGAAGTCGAAGGACTTGGACTTTTTCTGTTTCCTCTAATTTTTTGAAAAACACACTTCTTTGAAAGGTCTTTTTTATCTTGTATTGGGGGTGCTACATAACTTCATAAGTGTTCTTGTTTTATACTTGTGTTGAAGTTGTTGTGCCAAAATATAGATTTTGTGTACCCGAAGACAACAATCTTAAGGAAATAAGTGGAATCTGCATTGTATGGTTTCTGGAGATTAAAGCTTTACGCTTTCTACATAGTTTGAACTTAACTAGTGGTTTGAAGAAATAAAATCTTCATCACAAGTTAAAGATCACTCGGTTGATGATTGAAAGCCATAAAAACTTCATCATTAAACTAGAAATAAGGTGTGTTTAAAGTTGCTACAACTTTATAAGTAATATTTCGATATACTAAATTCATTGTCTTGTGGTGATAGGAAAATGACTACCGACAATCAAGTGAATGGTGTTGGAATGATGGCGGCAGCTACTAATGTTGCCACAATGAGTCGTACGCATGCTCTGCTGGCAATGGCACCAGTGGAAAAACCTGAAAAATTCACGGGTGTTGATTTCAAAAGGTGGTAACAGAAGATGTTCTTCTACCTTACAACTTTACGCCTTCAACTATTCACATCTAAAGAAGCTCCTGAGGTTCCCGATGAAACTTTGGACCAGGAGAAATTTATTGTTATAGAGGCATGGAAACACTCAGATTTCCTATACAGGAATTACATTCTAAATAGCCTCCAAGATGAACAACACAACGTGTATAGTAGAATGAAAATGGCAAGGGAGTTGTGATGTATGATAGAAACAAAATACAAGACTAAGGATGCGGGAACCAAAAAGTTCTTCACTGTAAGATTCCTTGAGTTTAAAATGATTGACAGCAAGTCTATTGTATCTCAAGTCTAGGAACTGCAAGTAATCATCCATGATCTCCTCCCGAAAGGCATGAGTTTGATGAATACCTTAGTTGAACATGTTAAAAATGTTCTTAATATTCACATAAACTTTATTATAGGTTTGGTCATGAACGAGCCGTTTCAAGTTGCAGCAATAGAGAAGTTACCACCATTGTGGAAGGACTTCAAGAACTACTTAAAACATAAGCGAAAGGAGATGAAAGCCGAAGATCTTATAGTGAGACTGCTTATTGAGAAAGATAATAAATCCACGAAAAGGAGGTCGAAAGGAAATTCTACAATGAGTGGAGCAATATTGTAGAAGACGACCACAACAACACTAGTAGAAGAAAGCTGGATAGAAAATCAATCAACCAAAGAAGAAATTCAAGGAAAATTTTTTTAATTGTGGCAAGATTGGCCTCATGTCAATAGATTGTCGTGCCCCAAAGAAAGGAAAAAAAGGACCAAGCAAATATGGCTGAGTCCAAGAAAGAAATGCACGATCTGTGTGCCATGCTATTTGAATGCAACTTAGTGGGAAATCCTCAAGAAATAGAACAATATCTTGTATGTACCGGAGTTACGGAAGAACTTGATTTCTGTATCACTTCTTGACAAAAATGGATTCAAATATGTATTTGTTTCCAAAATATTTTACTTAGTAAAGAAGAAGTATACGTAGGAAAAGGCTACCTCATAGAGGGCCTATTGAAAATAAATGTAATGAATGTTGAAATCAATAAAAGTTCAGTTTCATCTTACTTACTTGAGTCTTATGATTTGTGGCATGAACAATTAGGACATTTCAATTACAAAACATTACGAAAACTGATTAACTTAGAAGTTTTGCAAAACTTTGAGTGCAATAAATCAAAATATCAAACGTGTGTGGAATCAAAGTATGCTAAGCATCCATATAAGTTTGTTGAAAGGAATTCCAATCCCTTATACTTAAATCAACACGAACATTTATGATATGAAGTCAACACCATCTCATGGTGGGAAAAAGTATTTTATAACTTTTATTAATGATTACACGAGATACGATTATATCTATTTGCTAAACAGTAAGGATGAAGCAATAGATATGTTTAGGCAATATAAAACAAAAGTTGAAAATCAGTTAGAGAAAAAAATTAAAATGATAAGAAGTGATAAGGGCGGAGAATATCAATCTCCCTTTACGCAAATATGTGTAGAGAATGTAATTGTGCATCACACTACGGCCTCGTATTCACCTCAATCTAATGTAATTGTGGAAAGAAAAAATTGAACTTTGAAGGAAATAATGAATGCCTTACTTACAAGTTCAGATTTACCACAAAACTTGTGGGGGGAAGCTATCCTTACAGCTAACCGAATACTCAATAAAGTGCCCCATAGTAAGACACAATCAATTCAATATTAAAAATGGAAAGAAAGGAAATCCAACTTGAAATATTTCAAAGTGTAGGGGTGTCTAGCGAAGGTGCAAGTTCCTATGCCTAAAAGAGCAAGGATTAGGACCTAAGACGGTGGACTGCGTGTTCATACGATATGCTAAAAGTAGTAACGCGTGTTGGTTTTTGGTTCATAAATATGAACATCCAACTATTAATGAAAACACGGTAGTTGAATCAGCTAATGCTGAATTCTTTAAAGATATTTATCCGTATAAAACTAGACATGAACAGTCTAGTGGGGGTCTAAATGACCTCGAGATAAATTGAGTAAGGGTGTACATAATAATAAGAATCCAAGACGTAGTACATATCATAGAATGTCAACTTTGTTTGGATCAGATTTAGTAATATTTCTCTTTGAAAGTGAGCCCCAAACATTTAAAAAAGAGATGTCATTATCAGACTTATCCATTAAGAGGCAGTCAATAGTAAGATTGATTCAATCTTAAGCAACCATAAGTGGGAGTTGGTTGATCTTCCTCCAGAAAATAAACCTTTAGGTTCTAAATGAATCTTTAAAAGAAAAATGAAAATGGATGGTACTATTGACAAATACAAGGCAAGGCTTGTAGTAAAAGGCTTCAAATAGAAAAAGGCCTTGGTTACTTTGATACATACTCGCCTGTAACGAGGATAACGTTAATTCAGATGTTAATTGCCTTGGAGGCAGTATATGGTCATGAAAACCATCAAATGAATGTGAAAACAACATTCATAAATGGAGAATTAGAGGAATAAATTTATATGGAACAACCTGAGGGTTTTGTCGCTCTAGGAATGAAAAATAAGGTGTGTAAACTTGTTAAGTCATTGTATGGACTAAAACTAGCACCTAAATAGTGACATGCAAAGTTTAACCAAACTATGTTCGTAAACAGATTCAAGATAAATGAATATGATAAATGTGTTTACATTAAAGGCACTCCAAATTACTAAGTCATTGTTTGTTTGTATGTGGATGATATGTTAATCATCAGTAGAGACATTTCTGACATAAATTATTTGAAATGAATGCTCGAGAGCAAGTTTGATATGAAAGATCTTAGAGTTGTGGATGTGATCTTAGGAATAAGAATCCATAGAACTCTACAAGGGTTGGCATTGTCACAGTCTCATTACATAAAAAAGGTACTTGACAAATTTAAGTATTTGGAATTAGGTATTGCCAAGACTCCACTGGACGTGAGCTTCATACTTCAAAAGAATAAGGGTGAAAGTGACTCACAGTTGGAATACGCAAGAGTGTTGGGATGTTTAATATATATCATAAATTGTACATGATCAGACATAACATGTATTATTAGTAAGTTGAGTTGGTACATGAGTAATCACAATAAAACTCATTGGATGGAAATGAAAAGAGCTTTGGGATATCCTAAATACACTCAAGGCTATGATTCGCATTATAATAAATATCCTGCTGTACTTGAAGGATATAGTGATGTAAATTGGATCACAGGATCGAAAGGAGTAAAATCCATGAGTGGATATATATTTACTATCGGTGGAGAAATGGTCTCTTGGAAATCATCCAAACAAATATATATTGCTCGCTCCACAATGAAATCTGAGTTTTTTCATATTGGATAAAGCTAGTGAAGAAGTAGAATGGCTTCGAAATTTCATGAGAGATATTCCTTATTGACCCAAACTAGTGGAACCAGTATGTATACATTATGATAGCAAGTGGAAATAGGTAGATCAGGGAGCATAATGTACAACGGTAAATCTCGTCACATAATACGGAGACATAATACCATTAGAGAACTTCTCTTTAGCGGAATTATCCCTGTTGACTATGTAAAGTCAAAAGATAACGTATCCGATCCACTTACAAAAGGCCTATATAAAGAAGGAGTTGAGAGGACATCTAAGAAAATAGATTTAAGGCCTAGGACAAGTCAACACGGCGGTAAATCTACCTAGCAGACTGGAGATCCCAAGAGCTAGGTTCAAGGATATCAAACAAAGTTGTATCTGACAGGTTCAACATTGTCAATTTACCCAACCTATTCTCATAATGTAGACAATGTTTAATAAAGACAGATAAGACTTATGGTGTGAAGACTTTTAATGATTATCTAAATTTGACAGATTTGACCAAATAGTTTAATCTATAAAATTAAACGTTTAGAAATCACCTATGTGAGGGTGAAGTAGAATCCGATTCATGAAGAATGTTAGTAATGGCCTATTATATAAGCTCTCATGAGACCAGAACGTGTTCATGGCTGAAATGAATAAATCCGTGAGAACCATAAACGGTAAAAGGTTGGTTGTGTGACATGTGTTGTCTCGGTGTACATTAAAGCTCGACGGTTCAAAGATATTAAATATATTGATTGACCAAGTGCATCCGATGCATGTTCACTACGGAAAGTTCAAAAAGAAATCCACTTATCCAGATGCAATCAGTCTTTGCTTGATGATCACATACTTGTCCGTAAAGTTTTATGAAAAAAGAAGTCATTCCCCATTCATGTGGAGGATTGTTGGGTTCAATATTAAAGTGTGAATGGAAAATGTAGGGAACCAAGTAGAGGAAAAATTGAGATAACACTCCAAATGGAAAGTGTACTAAAAAATGGGAAACTAACTCAAAATTGCACCAATGTTGGAGAATTTAGTAGACTTTTCTAATTTTTAGTACACTTTCTATTTTGAGTGTTATTTTAATATTTCCTCCACTTGGTTGCCTCTATTTACCATTCACACTTTAATCTTGAACCCAACACAATTAGCTTCAACCATAAACACTTTAACATTCAAAATCATAAGTTGTAGTCCAAAAAAATAGAAGACATAATGGAAAAACACATTGATAATACCAACGATGAAATGATATGATCTATGCTCATAACCATCTTTGGTTTCCTTTGAAAAATAGTTTCAACAAAGGGACATCTTGACAAAATTGACGACGAAGTTGTTGGGAGAAAAACATGAAGAAGATGAAGATGAAAATCTATAGTGTTTTATAGAAGTAGAGAATGCAAACCAAATTGGCCACAATTAGAAGACTAATTTGGAAAAAGACATGCAAATTTGATAAAAAGAGAATACTCATAAAGAAATTAGAACACTAATTTGCAAAAAAGCATGTAATAAAATTTGAGGGAATATTTTTTAAAGAAATTTAATTGGGTAAAAAAAGATGAAACGGTGATTTTATCTAAAGCGAATTGTTTTAATGAAGGGAAAAAAGTTCGAATCAGTTTTGTAAGGGTCTTCACACTTTTAATATATTGTAGATACATTTTTATTCTTCTACACTTCAAGTATTTTTAAATTTTTCATACTCATTTCTCTTTCAACTTCTATTTTTATATCTTTTTTTTTATTCTTCCTTGAATTTTATGGGTTTTTCTTGTTAATTTCTTTGTCTCAATCTTTATTTTTTTTATCAAGCATTATTTATATTTTATTTCTCTACCTATTTTTTTAATTCATTTATCTCGACTTTTTTCTCTTTCTTTATTTTTATCTTTTCTTATTTTCTTTATTTTCATTTTTCTCAAAAAAAATTTCTTCTCTTTTTTCTTAATCTTTATTTTTTTCTTCTCTCTTTTTTTCTTTTTTCCCAATCTTTATTTTTTGTCTTTTTTTTTCTCAACTTGTATTATATTTCGCTAATGAATGGAAAGTTGAATAATCCGCAAAGAGGATCTTCTTAGTTTTGACATTAAAATAAATTAAGGGTGTGGCTTATTTTTTGAATGTCTTTTGGGATAAGTCTTGCCTCTAAGACAAGGGTTATAGAACATCTCATACATTAAGACATAATGTGGTAGTGTCAAGTCTGGCTCGTGCACGTAACTTGTTTAAAATTCTTGAGCTAAGTATTGCCTCTAAGATAGACTTATAAAGTATCTGATAAAATAGGACATAAGGTAGTAACGATTGCCCATGGGGAGTAAGTTTTTCTTTTGCGAGGTTCTTGGGTTAGGTCTTGTCTTATAGGCAAGACTAATAGAACAAATCATAAATCAAGATAGAATGAGGTAGTGTCAACTCTTTCCCATCGGGCAAACTTGTTGTTTGAACCTTAGGCTAAGTCATGCCTCTAAGGTAATAGGCATGAAACGTCTCATAAATCAAAACAAAATGTGCTAGAGTCAACTCTTACCCATGATACGTAACTTGTGGTTAGAAAGTTCTTGGCCTGTGTTTTACCTTTAAGGAAAGTTATAGAGTATCTCATAAGTCAAAACACAATGTGTTAGTGTCAACTCATGTCTATTTACATATCTTATTGTTTGAAAGTCCTTGAGATAAGTCTTGCCTCTAAGGCAAGATTTGTAGAACATCTCATTAATCAAGAAACAATGTGAAAGTGTTAACTCCTGCTCTTGGGGCATAACTTGTTATTTGAAAGTACTTGGGCTAAGTCTTGCCTCTAAGGCAATAGTTATAGAACATCTTATAAGTCAAAATACAATGTGGTAGTGTCTACTCTTTCCCATTGTACGTAACTTATTGTTCGAAAGTCCTTGGACTAAGTCTTACCTCTAAGGCAAGGTTATAGAACATCTCATAAATCAAGACACAATGTGAAAGTATTAACTCTTTCTCGTGGGGCATAACTTATTATTTGAAAGTCTTTAGACTAAGTCTTGCCTCGGTAGTACCAACTCTTGCCCATTGTATGTAACTTGTTGTTTGAAACTCCTTGGACTAAGTCTTGCTTCTAATGTAAGAATTATAAAATTTTTCATAACTAAAGCACAATTTGGTAGTGTCAACTCTTACTCATGGGGCGTAACTTGTTTTTTAAAAGTACTTGAGCTAAGTCATACCTTTAAGAAAAGAGTTATAAGACATCACATAAATCAAGACACAATAATTTAGTGTCAACTCTTACCCATGGAGTATAACTTATTATTTGTAAAGAATCGAATAAAAGAAAAGTAATATAAGTTGAGAAAAAAGAAACACATTGAAAGAAAAAAAAATAACATTACATAAACATAAACATGTTATTTTGATCAATTTTATGCCTAATTTTCATGTAGGCATAATACATAAACATGTCTTTTATTTTGATCTTA
>NW_025825201.1:127466-170167 GCF_002878395.1 Capsicum annuum | reverse complement strand
CTACTTATGCACACTAAAAGTAGAGGACATAAATGCTAGTTGAAGCCAAGTTAAAATGTAGATTTATATGTATTATGCCTTTCATTTATAGCTTGGTAAAATCAAATCCAAATAAATATTTTCTTTAAAAGGTGTAAAATTAACAGGGTCAAAATGAAGGAATTATTAGTTGGCCAACTTACAAAATTTAAAATATATTAAATATTTTTTTTCTTACAATTAATTCTTTTTGAAAGTATTTAGACTTGTTTGTAAAGTTTTCAATTTTTTTTACAAGGTGTTATTAATAAAATTGCCTTCTTATTTTTGAATACTTAATCACCGTATAAAATAAAATATATCAAATTATGGAACGGAGAGAGTAATTTTCTTAGCTTGGGGTATAGAATAATCTTTTCGAGATATTTTACTTTGTTGCATCGAAATTCCTAGATTTCACCTTTTATCTCATATATATAAAAATAGTGTCGTTTGGCCCGTGCTTACTATATCAACATTTATATTTTTTGATATTTTTGTTTTTTGTTTATTTTGTACCATTATATTAGTTCACAGTATTGTTCGATTAATTCTCGATATTTTTAAAATGTTAAACTATATATATTTTTAATTTTTTAATCCTAGTTTGTTAGTTCATTTTTTTTAAATGTCTCTTTTCTTTCTTGGATTAATTTTAACTTTTCACGTAATACATTTAAGACAATAAGATCAATAGATATTTTGGTCCTTTCTACTTAATTTTAGTTTAATACCACAAAATTTTAGAAATATATATTTTTTTTAACTTTGTGTTAAGTCAAAATCAAATAAATAAATTAAAACGAAGGGAGTAAAAGTCCTTATAAGTTTAATTTTTGTTATGGTATATTTGAGGCTTTCTTTTATTTTTAAACAAATGCACACATTAATTTTTTTCTCCTTTTTATTTTGCTGAATGTTTTTAAATGAAAGTCTTTAATGATTTAGATTGATTTTTGCCTTATATTTAATTAATTTTATTATTATTTTTTTAATTAAACTTTAGATTGGCTAATTCATTTTTTTAAAATAATACATTATTTAATTAATATAAAAATGTTTGATGGTACAAATTACTATATGATTTATGAATAAAAATAATATTTAAACTAAATAATTAAAAGTCATATTCAATAAAATATTTTTTGTAGATGTTTCCTGAGAAAATTGAAGGAAAGGTGTCATTTAAGTCTTGAAATGAAGGATTGGTGATATTGACCTACTGAAAGGGTCAAATATAATTAAGAAACTTGATTAGGTTAATTGTGAACTTGATTAATATTTTCAAAACTTTCTAATCTTTTCAAAAATACAAGTCAATCACACCCTCCTCCTCTGCAAATCAACCATCACTCCTCCTCTCTTTCGACAGTTTCTCCCAAAAAATAGTTTGGCAAATTTCTTCCTTCAATCCCCAATGACTTCAATCTCCAGCAATAAATAGTTGGCCTTCAAGTTTCTTTTTGAATTTCAACTGTCAATTGACATAACAGCCTTGCTCTCTGGCCACAACAGCTTCGAGTTGTTCATCGTCACTTTTCTTCTTTCACAGGTAAAAAATTATGACATTTTAGTTTTGAAATAAAAGAAGAAGTTGAGTCAACTTTTCTTCTAGTATGATTAACAATTTTAATATTTATTGCTTTAATTTGAAGTACAGTCCGAATAAAATCCTAATTTCGAGCATTTCTTCTCTTCTCTTTTTGTAGTGAAATATGATTTTTTGTTGTTTGTTGCATTTTTTGAATTTTATTTTTTGTTGTTTATGTTTGTACAAACAAAATAACGATGTTGGTGTTTTTCGTGTAGCGTCCGTTGCTGGGTTAATTTATTCTTGTTCTTGGTAAAAATGGTAATATTGCTTTTGTTGTATGAACCAAAATTATGCTACTTTTTTTTTGCAATAGATTAACTTTCTGATGCAACAGATTAACATTCTCATGCAACAGATTAACCATCTGATGCAATATATTTACTATGTGATGCATCCAATTTACCATCTGATGTAACAGATTTATAATCTGATGCAAAAGGGGAACCATCAAATTAAAAATTTGATGCAATAAATTTAGCATCAAATTAAAAATTTGGTGCAACTGACTAACCATATGATGTTGTAATACCCAAACTTAAGAAGGAGTTCCACATTGGCAAAACACATAAGGGATGCTGGGTATATAAGTAAGAAAGTCTTACTCCCTAGTGACACATTTTAAATTCGTATGGGCCTGGGCCCAAAGTAGACAATATCACTAGTGGGCGGGCTAAGGAGGATTTCTCGAGCCTTTAAGGGTCGGGATGCTTGTCACGGCCAGGGCCTCGTCTTGGGTCATGAAAGAATGGTATCAGAGCCATTCTTGTGTGGTCCCTGTCGATGCGATCCAAAGTTCAAACTAAGTGTAGGCAAATCCTGGTTAGGCGGGACAAACCTCAGCCCTGAGTCTAGGCAAATCCCATTCGGTGGGGCAAACCTCAGCGAGGATGCTGAGTCCATAAGAAGGGGTGCATGTAACACCCTAACTTAGAAAGTAGTCCCACATCGACAAAACACAGGAGGGATGCTAGGTATGTAAGTAAGAAAATCTTATTCCGTAGTGATGCATTTTAAAGCCATGCGGGCCTGGGCCCAAAGCAGACAATATCACTAGTGGGCGGGCTAAGGGGGGTTTCTCTGGCCTTCGTGGGTCAGTATGCTCGTCAAAGCCAGGGCCTTTGCTCGGGTCAGGACAGAATGGTATTAGAGACGCTCCTGTGTGGTCTCTATTGATGTAGGCCAGAATTCAAACTGAGTATAGGCAAATCCCGGTAAGGTGAGGTAAACCTCAGTCCTGAGTGTAGGTAAATCCTATTCACTGGGGAAAACCTCAGCGAGGATGCTGAGTCCATAAGGGGGTGTATGTAACACCCTAACTTAGGAAGGAGTCCCATATCGGCAAAACACAGGAGGGATGCTGGGTATATAAGTAACAAAGTTTTACTCCCTAGTGATGCGTTTTAAAGACGTGCGAGCCTTGGCCCAGAACGGACAATATCACTAGTGGGATGGGGAGTTAAGGGGTCTCTTAGGCCTTCATTGGTAGGGATGCTCATCGCGGCCAGGGCCTCAGCTCGAGTTGTGACAGATACAATAGATTAACTATCTAACGCATCAAATTTACCATCAGATGCAATAGAGGTACTACCCGATTAAAAATTCGATGCAATAGATTAAGCATTTGATGCAACAGATTTACCATCAGAATAAAAATCTAATACAACAGATAAATCTTCTATTGGATAAAATTCTATCAACTATTCCAATAGGACATGTTCAATACTTGAATTTTCCAACCAATCATTCATCTGTTGCGATAGATGACCCTTCTATTTGAAGAAATCTAAACAATATTAATTGTTGATAACAATTCCAACAAATCACACATATATTACATGAGAGGTGTGATCTATTGCACAGGACTATCATCTTTTTCAACAAATGAGTGATCTATTTTTATTGTTGTAATAGATTACTCATTTGTTGTAATAGGTTAGTTATATGGTGCAACAGATATGTGATCTATTGGAACTATTATTTTACTATCGTACATATTAGATATATTGTTATCCTTTTTGAACAATGCATTAATCAATTATAATCTATTTTATGTTTCTGTTATTTTTAGATTATATGACTTCCCAAAAGGAAAGAAACAGAATCAAGTACAAGTAAAGGAATAAGTGAAGCAACTAGGCTATATCCATCACTCTATGAGCTTGCTTTACAAGCGATATCTCAATCAGAAGAAGAAGATAATGAACATAGAGAGGGGGAATCCAAATTCTAATAGCCTTTTCTCCGAAGAGTTGGTGAAAACCTTCATCATTGATACTTTTCCTATGAGAATGCAGTGCGATGGTGCCATATATTTAATGGGTGAATTCTTGGTTAAGTTAGCTATGGGAAAAACTTTCGACGCCTTCAGAAAAATACTTCGAGAACAAAATTTGGATGCTTATTTTAGGGACAGCTGCTTTGGACAATATCTTGATTTGCTGAAGGACAACAATGCTCATTTCCAAATGAAAATGGTATATGATCTTCTTAAGCGTAGGTTTATGTATGAAAACAAAGATAAGATGGATGAGGTGTGGATAAATTACTGTGGCATGCCAGTTTGTTTTGGTTGGAAGGAGTTTGACCTAGTTACTAGACTAAAATGTATCCTCCCTCTCTTTCTTAAGATATACCTATTTAAACCCAAAAAAGCATCCCGCACACTAAAAAAGGCAAATCCAACTCAAGTGATTGTGATTACCTGGTGTCCCTTGTGGGTCCAAGCTTCAAAAGAAAAAGTTTGATAGAAGTGTTGAAAGGTTAAAGACTTTCAAAAAAGCACAAGAAATCATTGTTCTTGTTTTGATTTGTACATAATATTCTTTGGGCGAGAGACGTTAACAACAATATACCACTTGATTTAATAAAGCTCTCTGATGATCTTGAGATATGTAACAGCTATCCTTGGGGTTATGAAATCTTCAAAATGACTATCAAATATTTATTGACGCCGTTAACGCCAAAGAGAATCAACTTATATGGCTTTTCATGGGCTTCCATGATAAAATTTCTTTTATTATGATATGATTTATTTTTTTATTCAAAAATGCTTTTGATTTATTGGTGTTATTTTATAGGCGCATTTGAAGCCATTCCTTATTTGAGACAACAAGTCAACTACTAGGAAAATGTTTTCTATCCAAGAATCCTGAGATGATTGTCAGCCAAAACTAATAAAAATGCAAAATGTTTTTATCTCTTCAACCCTTTGAAGGATGAAGTAAGTCTAATTCTAATTAAGTTTTTGTTATAATTAATGATTCTTTTGAATGATTTAATCATAATTCTAATATATGTACTGATTTAGTTTGGATTGTGGATCCGTCACTTGTTTTGACCAATCGAGAGTTGAAGATGCCATTTTTTTCTTACTTTACGATTAGTGCAAATTTTATTGTATTGGACCATAAGGTCATAGACAGAATAAAAAGGAATTTTTTGGAGCAATATCTATCACAAGAAAAACAATTTTATAGGGTGGGCTTGTTGTTGTTGTTGATGGTAGTGGTAGTGGTAGTGGTGTTGCTGTTAGGGCTAATGATGCTCCTCTTACTGTATTTGAAACAACAAACTACTATGATAATGATCATACTGGTTATACAGATTTTGCCCCTTCTGGCTAATGTTCTGTATGCAAATGCCAAGACTACAAGGTGAAACATGATGGAGTGATTAATACTATTAATGTAGTAACTGCTTCTGTAAAGGAGTTGACATCTAAGAGGGGTGTCATTTCATCAAAGAGGATTTCATATCTATACACTCTACTAGAGATTAAGGTGGCTAATAGGACAAGAAAATAAATTTCTAAGTCATCACAAGCATCGTAAAAAGCAAAATTACAATTCTTCTATCTTTGTCTTGCACCTTTGATCGAATGTTCAAGGGCCATAGGAGAGCAGCATGGGCTGAAGGAGGTCAATGTATATCATCTATTCCAACAAATAAATAGACACATATTTATTTCAATAGATGATACATTTATATAAAATTAACAAATAGATATATACATCTATTGCAGTAGTTGTATAACCTGTTGCATGAATTGCAATCTGTTGCAACAGTTTTCTTACCTATTCTATAAGATGAGTTATCTGTTGCAATATATGTCCATCTCTTTCAGCTAATCAAATAGGTCTTTGTTCTATTTTAATTTGTACCAACAGATGAGTCATATGTTGCAACAGATGGGTCATCTTTTGGAAATTATCATACAACTCTTCCTCCTATTTGAATTTATCCCAACAGATGATACATCTATTATAATACATAGATAATCTATTGTATCTCTATGATTAGCATTGACAATTCTGACTTTCCATATGGATATACAATCTACTACTGAAAAGCATAATATCATAGTTGATAATCCATCAACTGCTTTCAAAGAAGAAGAAAAGGTTGATCCTGTCAGTTTTGAAGAACTGAAGAATTACCCATTTGAAAGGTTCAACATATCGGACGAGGCTCCAAAAAAACTAACAAAGTTGATAACTGATTATTCAGAATGGATTGTTGATGGATTGTTAAAGCATCATGCTGGTAGGTACATAAATCATCTTTAAAGTTATTGATTTATACAAATCTTGTTGTAAAAACATGACATTAACACATAAACCATGTATAAAAATAAATGACTAACACTACAAAGTGAATGAATCGGGTCTTGGTTTTGATATGTTTGACTTTGTTGTTGTACATCCCCAAATAAAGGATTGGTTCTATTTGATGTCATATCCCTAAACTTGCTGGAATGATAAGGTTAAAATGACATACATATTATTATTAATTAATATTTTATTTAATTGCATCTGTGTATTAATTTTATTATCATGTAATCTAAAATATTTCATAATATGTGTAGCACATCGATGTCATTTTTTACTACCTTCGAAAAAAGGCCAAGTTGCAAACACAAGTACAATACAGATACACGGCGAGCAATTGTTTGTACAAAGTTTATATCAATAATGCCTACGATAGGTATTGTCAACAACAACCAGAAGTTTCCCAAAATGAGAAATGCTTAATCAACATCATCAAAGGTTTTAGTATTCCAGTTGGCTTACCTTTGCATTTGGTCGATGAAGTGTACATCCCCATTAATTGTGGTGATGAATTCCATTGGACGTTAGTTTTTCTCATTCTAAAAGAGAGGCGCATCCGAGTTTATAACTTGATGTCGGGAAGGAGATATATTCTGGGCCGTCATTTGTGATACAAAAGCTGGGAAAAATATTTCCTACTTACCTTGATATAAGTGGTTTTTTGGACTAAAAAGTTTGTATTGATTGGTTGATGATTGAAGCTTATCGGGATAAAATAAGAAATCCATTTGATGTAGAATATGTTGAAGGAATTGCTCAAAAACTCATTGGTAGCCTATAAGTATCATGATTTAGTTCCATGTCATAAATTTTACAACGCTTACATTAATTGCAAGATATGGATTATCTAATTTTTACAAATACAAGGATTGCGGTCTTTTTGTTGCCGCTTATGCCAAGTATTTAAGCGATGAATTACAAGTACCAAACAATAGACTTGAGGACAGATTACTCCATAAAAGGTATGCTAATCTTGTATGTAAATATGGAGAAGCAAAAGCTCAGAAATCATACACAAGCGATATTAAAGATCCCCGACGACCAAAGCTAAATTTCATAGCACCGGATGAAGAATAACCTGTCCATATTGAGTAGACCTATATAGCTTGAGTCTGTCAATGTAATAACCTCTCCTTAGGAATTGTTGGCACAAGAGGTTAAATTTTTGATTTATTTGTTGAGTAGATCATCTGTACCCATAATAATTTTTTATATTTTATTTATTTGTTGAGTTATTTCATGTAATTTTTGAAGGCTTTGATTTATTTTATGTTGTCTATGAATTTAATTTAATCCTTAGATTTGAACTTTCTAATTTGGAATACTAGATTCAAATATCGTAACAGATAATGCATCTGTTGAAACAGATGAAATATCTATTGGAAATTCTATTGGAAATTATCAAAAAGATTTAGACATATATTGCAACATGTAGGTCATCTGTTGGAAATTCTATTGGAAATTATCAAAAAGATTTAGACATATGTTGCAATATGTAGGTCATCTGTTGAAAATTATCAAATAGGTCTTCCGATTGTTTTGATTTATTTCAATAGATTATCTATTAAATTCAACAGCTAAAATGTATATTACAACAGACTATATATCTATTTTGGCAGATAGACTTAGAAACATCTGCATAATATAACAGATGACCAACTTGTTGTTACAAATAATCAATCTGTCAGAACAGATAGACTTTCTATTACAACAGATAGACAATCTGTTGCATTATAAAAAAATCAACTTTCATCCAACATAAAAAATTGCCACTACATATAAAGTGAATTGACTTGAAATAAATTTTTTTATGGTGTTTGTGTTTCTACTTCTTTTTATACACAGGCTCCAATCATCCAGTTAGTACCCTATAAGCTCAGACCTCTTGCATTTTTTGACAACGTTGTCACACCGAAAGGTCATTGGCTCATCTATTTTTATGACGGTCAAAAAATATTTGATATGTGCAAGGATTTATAACCCACATGCGGCAACAATTTCATATTCTGGAAGGTCCATGTCCTTATTTCAACCTTCAAAATCCCATGTTTTCTTTATCAACACTTCTGGTGGCAAATGATCCATCAATTTACTCTACCTCAACAAGTTGGGGAATACTCTAATAGTGGTTGCATGTTGGTAAAAAAATAGCCTCACCGAAGATAGGTAAGTTGCACTCAAAAACCTTAATCTTTACCTCCTCGTGTAGTATCTCAACAGCCAGAAAATGGTTGACGTCCATATTTATGACTGTAAGAATTCTCTTTGCCTTGATCCAGCTCTTGTCGTGTGGATATGGCCTCCTCCCTCTAACATATTTAATCATATCTTTATCCTATTGAAACCCAAAAACTAACGAATCAAATCCCGGGACACCGGAAGTTGACGCTAGCAAAAAGAGCTTATTATACATATACTTGAAATTGTTGTAAAAGTTGAGGTCCATTATCCTATCGGCAATATCATAAGCATCCAGGTACGCTAATTTCGTATCCCTCATGAGGTAGAGAATTTCATCAACATACTGTGATATAAGAAGACAATTTTTAAATAGGTTGGTAATTGTAAATAAGAAAAACATGGTGGAAAGATATAACGGATGGTTCATCTGGTGTAGAGGATTCTCTGAATCTGTTCACTAATTACCCAGCTAACACAACTTATGCAAAATATTGCAACTGAACCACCAGCAGTTGCAATAGAGTACCCAGCTTTTTCAAGAGATGACAAATTTGTTGTGTAGCTTATTCTTCATGGAGTAAATTAGAAGGCTAGGTTAGGAAAGTAAACTTGTCTTGTCCACGTACCACTGACGCATATTTGTCATATTCTTGAATTCTTGGGAGAAAAAGGTATGCATGGTGTAATGTTGTGTGCATTTCCTGGAATTCATGGTCCATCGCAGAGAAGTCTTCTCTTTGGCTTTAAGTGCCATATATATGTTCACCTTCTTCAATGGCCCCTATACTTCAACAACTTTTGAAGAGAGAGGTGTTGTAATTTTTTTGGTTTCTGACTAGAGAGTATTTGGATAATTGCTCTTTTCTTCCTCCTAACCATCACTGTAAGAATGTATGGCTCCCCGTTATGACCCAAGACTACCCCTAGTCGTAACACAGTACTTGGAACCATAACTGATCCCAAGCTAACCCATAAACTGGCATAATACTTAAGAAACTGATTTAGAATACCTAAAAATAGCTAAATTTGTTGTGCGGAAACATAGTCATGGCATAATCTAGATAAATATAACATTAATAAAGTTTACAACTTTATAAAACTAAAGAGAGAACTAGAATTTACATTTCATGAATCTGACTGACTGTGTATGAAGCCTCTACAATACTGAATATAGATAGTTGGTACATGCCTCCAACTAACACAAATCAGTACAAATGAATAGATACAATAAAGTATATGGACTACAACTTACTGGAGTTCCCAAAATAGGAGAACTGTCTGATTATGATGTGTAGGCTACAACTGGCACATACATTATTAGACAATGTCGCACATAAACATATATATGGATCAGTACTTTAGAATGTACTGAGTAAGTGAGGGTGAATGCAATAAGTAAAACTGAGTGGATACATAATCTTAAAACATGCATGCTAAGTGTAAGTAGACTCACCAAGAGACTGAAATCAACTTAAATTTGTAGCTTCAAACATGAGTATCGAACATAATATTATAAGTTGGTGAATCACTACATTTAGTTTCTTAATGCTTTAGTTTTGTGGAATAAATAGAACTGATGCTGGGATATGGTAAAACATGAATTCTGTATGTAAATCTTATGTAAAGCTGAACATGTTGTAAAACTGAACTGAGGTTCATGTATGGATATTGAGCATGAAAACATGACATGTAATATTTAAGAATACAAGACCAAACATAAACATATATCAAAGAAAATCTATAAAGTGAATAATAACTAAAAAATCTATATACTTGGTCAAGAAAACTTGAATTGGAATACACTGAATACTGTACTAAGACTGTGGGAGCTAGCTATAACTAACAAGCCCTAAATCTACTATTGGGGTCCAACCTGTAACCCTAGTTGGAAGGGTGTTGGTACCTTTCAAAGGGTAGAAGCACTGGATGATGTTGTGGATCTATAAGGCTGATGTCCAAAAGGATGAGGGTGTCATACCTAACTGACGGAAGACCCATCAATTTCTATAGTGGTACTGAAGGTCTGGAACTTACGGATTGCTACTAGTGCCTCAAGCCTAACTGACGGGGGAGACTCCATCCCTACATTCACTCGGTGCTAAGTGTTACTCACAATTGAATCACACTGATACTGGACTGGATTGAATTAAATTTAACTGAGCATATAACTGACAATGCTCATCATGGTTTGATCATAACAACTGACCGAATGATAATACTCATAGTTTAATTTAAATCAGTTTTAGATCCTGAAATTATGTAAAACAACTAGATATCGGGTGTTCATAACCCACCAGCACTAAATAATTATAAATATTCTATATTAAACTTTAAATACTTTAGTATGTGATCTTGCTTCAAAGACCCAACATGGCATTCATCAAATATGTAAAACTCATAACTTGAACATGAGAATGTCTTACACATGAGGAAACTATAAGATTACAAAGTTAATAACTTAGGTATTTATCCAAAAATAATTGAACATGACATGAGAATTGCAACACTCAAAACATGATATGTCTCATTCCACTTGAAAACACTCATACCTGTAACTTGTTATTAAATTAACAAGAGATTTAAGGAGTTAGTTCAACTTGAACATGTAAAAACTCATAATTTAAACCAAAAGAGGGTTCTTGGCCTCCATGGGTGAAAGGGGTCCATGGATGAACATTTCACATACCTCACTCGATGGATTCTTAAGGATTCCTTGAGGATTTCTTAAACTTGAAGCTTTAATTCCTTGGTTTCTTGAGAAAGGGCTTGAATTTTTGTTCTTAGGAAGGGAGGAGGGTTTTGAATAGTGACTTGAATTATTTAGGGCTTAGGGAGTGGGATTTATTTATTTAAAGTCCCCTCATATCAATTAGGAGTGATTGGGGATGATTTAGCGGTGTAAAAAGGCTTCAACGTCCTTGATTTAAGTCAAAATGGAACTTATTTGGCACTGTGCAATCACCCATGTGAATCAAAGAAGATCACCCAAGCCAAGGTGGGTGATGCATGGCCAATCGCCCAGCCCTTAAGTGGTCGATTCATGGCTAATCGCACACCATTTCTAGTGGCCCTTTGTGATTGTCATGCGACGCACGACCTTTGCATGGCTATAAATTTTCACTGGGGTATCAGATTAAAGAAAAATTGATATCATTGGAAAGCTAATTCAATTATTTAACATATGGTGGGTCTTAAGATTCAAAATTACACATATGTAAGAAGTTATACTCGTTCACAGTAGGCCCTTGTAGAATGAATACAAAGATTTGGCCAAATCAAAGGCTCTTAGCCCAATTTTTCTCTAAGTGATTCTCGTATAAATTTTCACCTCAAAAGTATTATTAACACTGGGATAATTATCATGACATATGTATTCAAATACAACTCATTAGATTAGAGTTTGCATGCATAGGAATGATGGTTCAAAGTCTAGCCCGAAAATACAGGGTGTTACATTATCTCACCCTTGGAATCTTTCATCCTCTAATGATGGATAGGAACTTGATGAAGTCTCGTAAGTTGAATGATATACACTTGGAATGTCTGGTAATGAAAGATATAGCTAAGCTAAAATGTTATAACTTTATCAAGAAACTGATTTATGAGCTAACTTTATGCTACTGGCTGTAAGATGCTGATTCATGCTGAGAGTTTAGAACTTACTTAAAAATTTCATGATACAATCAAACATATAGAAATTCAAAGTGATAAATGATAAAATATAATCATGAATCAGGAGATAACAAGATCGAGGTTCTATAAGGGATATGCCATTATCTGAGCTGGAATACTTGGAAAATTGAGATCATTCGCTAAAACTTATGAACTGAGTCATGACTGGATGGCTGAATCTAAAACACGATGCAAGGTCTAAAATAAATTACCTCATGGAATATCCATATTCATGAAACTTTGGATAGTAATACTAGATAAAAAGATGGACCCAAAAATCATAAGAACATATCTATCTAACTGCTAAACTGAATTGCTGGCTATATGGGTTGAATCATACTAAAAGCTTATACTCAACTGGAGTATTACTTCAATACCCTTTGAAAGAAGTTATAATAACATTTGGGAGAAAAGAAATTTCGGGAATGATCTGAATAAGATATCTGAGTAAGGAATTTTAACATAGCTATAACTCTTTAACCGGGAACATAGGCCTATGAAACATAAGATAGAATAGAATTGTTATGCCTTAAACAATGCAACTGCTACCTTCAAGCTTATACATACCCCTCAAATACTCCCTCAACTATCCGTTCCCCTTCAATACTGCACTTCTATAATGCCCCGATTTTCTAAATCAGAATGCTACACGGTGCTCATGACCCCGAGGGACCATAAGCTAACCCATGACTGATATCTATACCTGTACACTGCATATATAACGTAATAATGTGGAAAATATGAACATATAGGCCATAAGTTTCAATTGAATAAAGAATATGTCAAAACATAATATCCATATGGGTGAAAGATACCAAAAACTACTAAAAACTGAATCAAATCTGAACATAAGTCTGAATACTAAATCTAAAAGCCTTTAAGTACTGTCTGAATAATGAGTTAAAGGAACATGTCTCCAACTAACTACATAAACTGATAACGGGCTAAAATAATAATGAATAAATCAAATCATATTGTCCTTAAATGAAGAGGACTCACTGAATCTCTGCGACTGGAAATGCTACTGCTAATGCTGATCTGGAGCTCGTGTCTCTGAACTTATGGTGTAACATGAAAAGAAAGCACCATAGCGCAAATGCGTCAGTATGAGGAAATGTACTAAGTATACAAGTGAGGTAGGCTAAAGATAAATAGGGTTTACATGCATAAACAATGCTAACTGTCTGACTGATATGAACGTAAAAGTACAAATATGCATACATAGTAACTGAAATTGTGGGTGCATAATAGCTAGTCCTGTATACCAATACATGGTTTACTAATGACTAACATGACTGATATTGAAATTCTGATAACATGGGTGACTGTATCTGACAATCCTAAATCTGATGGAACTATCTGAGTTACGTACTGTAACTGAGTTTGATTGTATCTGATAGTCCTGATATACTGAAATCTGAAGACCTATCTGAGTTCTTTTACTAAGACTGATTCTGAAACTGTGGGAGGTAGTTTTTTAACCGACATGCCCTAATAACCCATATAGCTAAGTTGGGATCCAATCTCTGCCCCGACTGGAGGGGTGTCAATACCGCGCCACTGGTAAGGACAATTGTGGGTGACCTTAACTAGCATGTATTCGAAAAAAGAATGGTGGGAACCCTAAACTTACAGGTTAAGCCACCTCATCAACCCTAATCTGACAGGCGAAGATGTCTCAACCTACGCTGGCTACGTAGTTCTGGAACATAAGGATAACTACTAAAAATCACACCCTAAACTGGTAGGTGAGTTCCCATCCTTGGATTTACTCGGTGCTAAATTCTACTCCCATCTGAAGATACTAAACATGATTCAACTGACTATACATGGACAGATTAACTGACTTCCATTGACTGGCGGAGTAGTACTATTTTCTAACAGTTAACTGAGATCATGAGATTTTTGAGGTTTCCTGAGTCACATGACTGATTGAGTTCAATAGATTATAGCTTGACTGAGATTATCGTGACAACATGACATGGCTTTAGCCACACAACTATGTTTTTTGGGTACGAATACCCCCAGTACTCAATAGAAGGAGACTGACACACATGACATGACTTGATCACAAGATTTGAGTCCACAATTCATAATATCATAAGTAGGGGATATCATATTTCATATAGTTATTCAACATCTTAAACATTGTAGGGAATGCATGGATATATTTCGTGTACATATTGTATATCTCCATTATCTTACATGTTTCATACCACCACAATAGGAACACATGAAAAGCATAGAATTCATATTGAAGTATACAGCTAACATGGACTTGTCATTTAGACATCATAGAGCCATTCAAACATGAATTTCTAGTATCCTAAGCATTTTATCAAACACCTTGCATGCATTCTTTAAGGAATAGGTGGGTTTCATACTTGCAACATATTAAACCACCTAAAGTTCATGGTTTTCAATTAACAAACATATATATTCCATGAAAACACCTTTAGACATCACATTGAAACTTAAACAACAATCGTCAACATGTACATACTCATATCACCACAAAAAGTTTACAAAATAATATTTAAAATATGGTTCTTGAGCTCTATGAATGGATTGGATCCATAGTGAATACTACGCATACCTTAGAAAGGAAACCTTGATGATTTGCTAGAGAGTTCTTGGATTGGGAAACATAATTCTCGATTATCCTAGAAAAAGGCTTGAATCTTGCTTTTGAGAGATGAGTTTGATGCAAACCCTAATCTTGTGGTTGAGAGCGTAAGAGAGGTTTTTGAGATGCTTAACTGAAGAAAATTAGGAAAAATTATGCCTCTTTAGGGTTATAAGTCATGGAAGGTGAAGGAAATAACCAAAATACCCTTATGAAATAAATTCCCAGTTGCTGAAAAATCATAGCTGATGACCTTCATGATAGGGCATCACAAATGTGATAAGCTATCATGAATGTTGTCACTTAGGAGCTAGTTTCTGCCTAAGGCTGATGACCTTCATGATAGGGCATAACAAATATGATAAGATATCACGAATGTCGTCAATTAGGAGCTAGTTTCTGCCTAAGGCTAACGACCTTCGTGATAGGGCATCACAAATGTGATAAGCTATCACGAATGTCGTCACTTAGGAGCTGGTTTATGCCTAAGGCTGACGACCCTCGTGATAGGACATCATAAATGTGATAAGCTATCACGAATGTCATCACTTAGGAGCTAGTTTCTACCTATGGCTGACGACCTTCGTGATAGGGCATCACAAATGTGATAAGCTATCACGAATGTCTTTACACTTTTTCCAGCCTGACATGCAGGAATAAAATAGGAATAACTCTTTAGTCTGATATCGGATTTAGGTAAAATTGGTATTGTTGGAAAGATAATTCAATTATATATCTGGTGATAGGTTATGAGCTCAAAAATTCCAAGTATAATGATAGATATTCTCGTTTGAAGTTGACTATACTAATATTCTTCTCAAGAATTTAATCGGTAAGGAATGTTTTGATTCGTCTGATAGCTGGGAGTTATTTGAAGCCTTACTATACATCTAAATTACTCATAAAACTATAAAAGAACCATGATGTACTATGGATGATCTTGGTACATGGCTCTAATATTGGTTTGGATTTATCGGGGTATTATAATATCTCATCCTTGGAAACATTCGTTCTCGAATGATGACTGCTTGAGAGGGGAGAAAAGATAAAACGACACATACACTGATCATGCTCAACTAGCACATGATTTTAGGACTAAATTGAATTCTAAACTGAATATAGCCCAACTGAACTTGCATATCTGATGCATAACTGATAAGCTGAACTCTCGAATGCATGATAAGCTATGCACTAATACTTGATACCAATTTTATACTAGAATTTTGAACATGTAACTGAATAAGCTTAAGTAAAATGGTTACCTCGAGCTAAGTCTGAATTAGCGAAGAAAATATGAGGGTACTTGGTTCGCATATCTACTTCTACTTCCCGAGTATCTCCCTTCATGGACTAATTCCGCCAAAGAAGCTTGACTAGAGGGACTTCTTGTTCCTCATCCTACGAGTCTAATAGTCGAGGATTTTGACTGGAATCTCTTCATAAAGAGGGTATTCTGAATGTCAATGCTCTGAATAGGGACTACAACTGATGGGTCACCTATGCACTTCTTGAGCAAAGAGACATAGAAGACTGGATGAACTGAGGATATATCTGAACTAAGAATCCTGAAGGGATCGACATATCAAGGACTGAGCTTTCTCTTCTTGCTGAATCTCTTCACTCCCTTCATGGGAGAGATCTTGAGATAGACATAGTCATCAACCTCAAATTTGAGATCCTTTCTATGAACATCTACATAAGACTTCTATCAGCTCTGAGCAGCCTGGAGTCTTTATCTGATCAACTGAACTTTCTCCAAGGCATCGAATACTAAGTCAGGACCTATGACTACGGCTTCACTAACTTCAAACCAACTGATTGGAGACCTATATCTCCTACCATAGAGAGCTTCGAATGGATCCATCTGAATACTAGAGTGATAGCTATTGTTGTATACGAACTCAATCAAAGGCAAGTAGTCATCCTAGCTTCCCTTGAAATCAATTTCACATGCCCTTAGCATATCTTCTAGAGTCTGAATGGTCCTTTCTGCTTGACCATTTGTCTGAGGATGAAATGTTGTACTGAGATGAACTTGAGTACCAAGACCCTTTTGGAATGCTTTCTAGAAGTAAGAGGTGAACTAGGTACCTCTATCTAAGATGATAGATTGTGGAACACCGTGTAATCTGACTAACTCCCTGATATAGAGTTTGGCATAATCCTCGCCTGAGTAAGAGGTACGAACTGAAAGGAAATAAGCTAACTTAGTCATTCTGTCTACAATGACCTAAATAGAATCACGTTGATGACGTGTTGTAGGCAAACCTGTCACGAAGTCTATGTTCACTTCTTTCCACTTCTAAGTAGGAATAGTAAACTCTTACATAGAACCACTAGATTTCTGATGCTATATCTTAACCTGCTGATATGTAGAGCACTTAGCCACAAACTCTGCAATATCCCTCTTCATCCCACTCCACCAATAGATATCCCACAAGTCGTGGTACATCTTAGTGGTCCCTGGATGAATAGAGTATCGCGCACCATGCGCTTCTGCAAGAATTCACTGCCTCAAGTCATCTACACCGGGAACACACAGACGACCCTGACAACGAAGAACACCATCTCCTCCTTGGGAGAAAACCTCTACTTCCTGACTTTGAACTAACTCTTTTAGCTTGACAAGGATAGGATCCCTGTCTTGCTTCTCTTTTACCTCGAAAACTAGAGATGACTCTGAACTACTCTGAACACATACACCACCCTCTGAAGATTCGATTAAGCGAACGCCTAGTCTGGAAAGCTAATAAATCTCCTAAGATAATTTCTTCTTACTATCCTCAACATAGGAAACACTAACCATGGACATTCTACTGAGTGTGTCAGCCACTATATTGGCCTTGCCAGGATGATAAAGGACACTCATGTCATAATCCTTCAAGAGCTATAACCACCTTCTCTGACGAAGATTAAGATCTTTTTGGGAAAAGACATACTGAAGGCTCTTATGATCTGTGAAGACATCTACATGAACACCGTATAGATAATGCCTCCAAATCTTTAGGGGAAAGACAACTGCTGCAAACTCAAGGTCATGAGTTGGATAATTCTTCTCATGGGTCTTTAACTGTCTGGAGGCGTAGGCTATGACTATACTATGCTGCATAAGGAAACAACCTAAACCTACTCTGGATGCATCACAATATACTATGAATCCATTGGACTCGTCGGGAAGTGGTAAATCTGGAGCTGAGGTGAGTCGAGTCTTCAACTCCTGAAAACTCTTCTCACAAGGTTCTGACCACTGAAACTTGAACTTCTTCTAAGTTAATCTATACATAGGAGATGCAATAGAAAAAAATCCCTCAAAAAATCGTCTGTAATAGCTATCCAAACCCAAGAAACTTCGAATATCTGATGGAGAGACAAGGTGAGGCCAATTTCTTACCACTTCGATTTTTTGAGGATCTACTCTAATTTCGTCACTGGAAATAATGTGGCCAAGGAATGCTACTGATCTTATCCAAAATTTGCACTTACTAAGCTTGGCGAATAACTGGTGATCCCTAAGAGTCTGAAGAACAATTATGACATGGTCTAAATGATGACGCTCTATGCGAGAATAGACCAGAATATCTTCTATGAAAACTATGATGAATATGTCCAAATACTATTTGAACACCCGGTTCATCAAGTCCATGAAAGCTGCAGGGGTATTGGTAAGACTAAAGGACATGACTAGAAATTCAAAGTGACCATACCGAGTATGAAAATCTATCTTTGGGATGTCACATTCTCTAACTATGAGCTGATGATAGCCTGATATGAGGTCTATCTTGGAGAAATAACTGGCACCCTGAAGTTGGTCAAACAATTCGTCTATTTTAGGTAGCGGATACCTGTTCTTAACCGTGACTTTATTGAGCTGACGGTAATTAATACATATTTTGAGAGAATCTTCTTTCTTACGCATGAATAAGTTTGGCGCACCCCATGGGGATATACTGGTCCTGATGAATCCTTTATCTAAGAGATCTTTTAACTGATATTTCAATTCCTTGAGTTCTGCTGGTGCCATTCTGTATGGCAGAATAGAAATAGGGTAAGTATCTGGGAGAAGGTCTATGCCGAAGTCTATTTCTCTTTCGGCAGGAATACCTGGAAGATCTTCGAGAAAGACATCTGAATATTCATTAACCACTGGGACTGATTCGAGACTGGGAGATTCAGAACTTGAATCTTTAACATGCAAGAGATGATACACACACCCCTTAGAAATTATTTTCCTTGCCTAAAGGTAGGAAACAAGTTGACCCCTGAAATACGAAGTGCTACCCTTCCACTATAGGGCGGGATCATTCGGGAATTGAAACTGAACTATCCTATTTCTGAAGTCAATTATGGAATAGCAAGAATGAAGCCAATCCATGCCAAGAATGACATCGAAATCAGTCATCTCTAACTCAACTAAATCTGCTGATGTGGATTTCTGAAATATCATAACTGGGCAGTTCCTTTATACCTGCCGAGCTATGATGGTTTTACCTACTGAGGTAGAGACTAAAAAGGGCTCTACTAAACTTTCAGGACTGATTCCAAAATTGCTTGCTATGTGTGGAGTGACAAAAGATAAGGATGCACCTGGTTCTAGCAAATCATAAACATGAACATCAAAAATCTGTAATGTACCAGTAACAATATCAGGAGAATTTTCCTGATCCTGTCGGGTCTAAAGTACATAGAGTTTATTTGGTCTTGCCCACTAGTAGCACTAGAAGTGGCACCCTACTTGTTCGGGCCACAGAACTGAGCTGTGGAAAGATTCTACTGGCCCTGAGGGCCTGGATGAGGACACTCCCTAATCCTGTGGCCTGGCTTACCATAACCAAAACAGACATCACTATCGACTCTGCAAATACCCTTGTGGTTCTTACCATAAGTATGACAAAGGGGATTTGTTCGGGCACTGCTAACACTACCATGAGATTTAGAGCCTGGTGCTCTGTCTCTATTGCCGTCCCTAAACTTCAGCACTGGGGCAATAGCAGAGAAAGGGGCTGGAACTTCTAACTTAGGAAGAAACTGCAAACAGTTTCCTCCTTCTGATTTGGGCTGAGCAAAACTAAAACTGCCTGATCTTGCTCTATTGTTTTGCCTCGCCCTAGTATTAACCTCCTTCTTCTCTATCTGTTGAGTATGGGTCAAGGTGTTACACTTTCTTACCTTCTTTAATGGTATGACATCCCTCTTGGATTTTATTTCCTCATTAGCTTTAGTGATAGCCTATACTTTTTCAAAGAGTTTATCCTTCCCGTCCTTACATTCTTTGTATTTTCAAAGAGAACATAAGGGTGAAGAGGGGTGAGAGAGACCACTGTAAAGGTAATAGGACCTGTGAAAGGGTTTTTTCAAACATATTTATTTTTTCTTGAGCATCACAATGCTTATCATCATGACTGGCAGCCGCATCAGCATCAACATGGCTGTCACTAACATCAACAACTCCACCAACAAGACCCCAGAAGCAATACTCAGATTTGTTACAGCAGGTTGGTCATGAAGAGCCTCAACAGTAGGTTGACCTTGACTAACTACTCTTCTTATGGTTGTTGCTCCATCCAATTCCTTCTTTATTAACTCCACCGATTGGTCTGCTGTTGTATCAAAAAGACCTATAGTAATAAAAGAAGTAATCCCCAACTCCTAATCAGTAGGCACGATCCATGGATGCACAACCTATAAAAAATAGATATATTTAAATCATATAATAATTTGCAGTCAGTTGGGTTACATGTTAACACAGATAACTTATGCAATAGATGATGTATCTATCACAATAAATTAATTGTATGTTACATAAGATTATTCATTTGTTGCATAATTTACAGTAGATAGTAATCTATTGAGTCGGGTTCATAGAAGCAAAGAAATAGATGGTAAATTTGTTGCAAAATATCAATTATCTATCATAACAGATTACCCATCTATTGCACCAATTATAGTATACGGGTAATCTATTACAACAGATGACCCATCTATCACAACAAATAACACATTTGTTTTAATATCTTTCTCTGAATCAAATTATTTTACTTAAAAGATGATGTACTCATCATCCAGAGGGTTAAAGAGATCAGCCTCATTAATTCTTATGTTTCTCTTTGCAGCCAACCACCTAAGGATTTTTGAATGAGAAACCGCATCTGGGTAATCCTTGACCTGCTTTTGGGGGGGGGATGGCTTCAAATTCCCAAGTCTAAAAAATATAAACAGGAAGCAAGCATAAGAAATTCATAATAATTATTCCATAAAAATTAATGGATGAGTAAACAAATAGTGATTAAATTTACCATGAAAGCCCAAGAAAAGCCATATAAGGTGATCATCTTTGGGAATAGCTTTGTCAGTAAATATTTTACAGTCAACTTATAGCTGTCATATCCCTTGGGATAATTGTTAAATTTCTCACAATCCTTAGCAAGAGACATAAATAATCTTCTATAACTTTGTTGGTGTCTCTTGCCAATATAACGGAATGGGCAAACCAAACTAAGCACATTTTCTCCTTGTACTTCTTTGGTAAGATTTTATCCTGGAGATCTTTTACCAACCTCGTGGCTTTGTAGCTATGTCCAACAATGTCAAACAACCCTTCTATTTTTTCCTTGTGTTTGTTGGTTTTGATGGGTGGTCGCTTGGACAATGCCTTCCCATTATTTGATAATGGTGGTTTGGCTGTCTTGCTTGCTTTGAACTTTTTGTGGGGTGTTTCCTTGATAAGAGGTTTATTTAGATGATCGCATCTCAAGCCTTTCATTATGGTAAACTCTTTCATGCCAAAACAAACCGCCATGCCATAGTAGTTTATCCAGATTTCATCCATCTTCTTGCCCCACTCCTTTGAATATTTATTATCCCCCACGTACTTGATCCTGAACTTGAGAAGACCATACACTATGATCATTTAGAAACGGGCAATGTTGTCCTCAGACAGATCAAGAATGTGTCCAAAGTAGTTCTTCTTAGAAAAATCATCTAGTTTTTCAATTCTTCATAGTTTTCCTAAAGTCATCAAAAGGTTTCCCCAACTAACATTTAAGTACAAATTCACCAATTAGTTCTACAAGCTCATCTATTGGAATCGCAACTTGAGAACTGTCAATACTAACAGTTTTGCCAGGATCATGCTAGAATTTTGATTTATAGTCATGCCCTATTGGTGATGCATTATCACCATGTTGATCATCATTATTTTTCTCACTTTCTACTTTCTTCTCTTCTTATTTATCATCATGTTGATCATCATCCTCTTTCTCACTTTCTACTTCTTTCTCCTAACTTTATCATAATCACCAGCCTCTAAATACCCTTCTCTACCTCCCTCAACATCATTTACATAACTTTCCTTATCTTCACTTTTCCCTGATTTGATTGTTCAGGAAGTTCCTCCGAATTCATCTGTACTCTAGCCTTTTTAGTTAGGTGGTTAGAAGTTGATCCACTTCCAGTATCTTTTCTTTTGGGAAACTTTTAACTACAATAATAGAAAAACAAAAAATACATTACATTTGATGTTTGCATAATTTTTAAAAAAAGGTAAGATAAATTTCAATAAATATTTATATGCCACATTACAAAAAATCATTCCAACGGATAACTCATCTGTTGGAATAGATAGGGAATCTTTGAAGACCTATTTAATATCTCCCAATAGATGTTCCATCTGTTGCAATAGATGGACCACCAACACCACCACTAATGTCACCAAGACCACCACCGATGCCACCAAGACCACCATCACTATCACTAATGCCACCAATACCACCACCAAGACAAATAAGACAACTAAGACTACCAAAAATACCAACACCACAACTAACACCAATACCAACATCATGAAATTGCACAAACTTAATTGAAATTATAGTTGGCCCTATGAACTCATCCCTAGTTTTAGCTAAATAAATTTAGGAAGTAGCTCAATAATAAGTTAATATGAAATATTTTAACTCAGATTGATCGTGATGACTCAGGTCGGGAGGAAAACAATACAAACATCATGCAATTATAATAACTCAGTTGAAATTTTATTTGACTCTATGAACTCATCTCTAGTTCTAGAAAAATTAATTTAGGTATTAGATAAATAATAAGTTAATATGAATCATTTCAACTCAGATTGATCGGTTGATGACTCAGGTCGGGAGGAATACAATACAAGCATCATCCAATTGCAAAGACTCAATTTAGTTGACCCTATTAACTCATCCCTAGTTCTAGGTAAATCAATTTAGGTATTATCTCAATAATAAGTTAATATGAATTGTGTAAGACCTCGAAAATCCAAACCACTATTAGAGCTATGCTTTGAGATCATGAGAAATTAATCATAGTGCTTTGATAGTTTTATGAGTGAGTTTGATGTGTATTATGGCCTCAAATAACTCCTAGCTTTTAGACGAATTAAAATATCCCTTATCATTTAACTTTTTGGGAAGAATGTTGTTATATTTAACTTCAAACGAGTATATATTTTGTTCTACTTATAATTTTCCAGCTAAAGACCCATCAAATTTTAGTAAATTGAGTTATCTTTCCAACGATATCAATTTTGCCTAAATCCGATACTCGGGTGAGAAGTTATGACACTTTTAGGAAAAGGTAGTATCCCATTACGATTAGGCCGCATCACGGTGATGGCCAGAATCACATTCGTGCTTTTCCAGTAGAGCACCATGATGGTGCCGCATCTCCCTAAGGGATGATTTCACATTCATCCTTTTCCAGTGAAATCGTGATGGCATCGCATCGAACCAAGGTGCCATGTTGGGATGGTCCATTTCCAGTGGCGCAACGCGATAGCACCGTGTCGTGTCGTAGGGTAAAATGAGGATTGTCCTTTTCCCAGTGGTGCAACGCGATTGTACCTCATTGCTCTATATTTCAAAATTGGGATTTCTAGTTCAGTTTTGAGTTTTTAATTTCCAAGGGCATTTAAGTCCTTTCCCTTCACCTCATTCAGTCCAAACATGGGATTTAAGTCCCAACAGAGCATTATTTTCTCATTATTTCATAATTCTCTCAAATTAAAGTAGCCCTCTTTCAAGAACAACCCTTAGCCCTTAAATATTCAAGCTCAAGCTCTAAGAAAACCATTAAGAACCTTCACGAATTCCTCAGTCAAGGTAAGTTAAATGTTTATTCATGGGTCCCTTCCACCTATGAAGTCCAAGAATCTAATTTCAAATCCAAAGTTGTGATATTTATAAGTTATTATGATTTTAACCATGAATCCCTATGAATCTTGAGTCTGTACCATGTTTATATGAAATTGTTATTGTTATTAAATCCCACACGTTTGAATAATGTTGTTAGCTGATTAAAATCATGATTAATAATGTTGACGTTGAAATCATGCTATTACTATGAGCCTTAAATTATTCCCATGATTAGGTTAAACTATGAGCATTAAGTGTTTGATGAAATTCCTACAAGAATGAATTTTGAATAAATTCTTTCATATTTTGTTCTCAAAGTTTTGGTACTATTTTTTTTTATTATTGCTATCGAGTCCTGGTCGGTTATAGATACCCAGAAACTTAGCTGTTTTACTTAGTCTCAGTATCTTAAGAATAGTTTCAGATATGTTATAAGCATCATTAGTTCAGGCAGTTATCATAATCAGTTAAAAATAGAATAGTTCAGTATCTCAAGTCACTTCAGTTGGGAGTAAAATTTAGCACCGAGGGAGTGCAGGGATGGCGGCTTCCCCATCAGTTAGGCAAAGTCTTTAGTAGTAATCCCTATACTCTAGAACTACGTAGTCAGCATAGAATATGAGGAGTTACCCTTCAGTTCAGGCTTGACTGTCTCTCAGGGGTCACCTATCAAATTAGGCTTGACACCCTTAGTCCTTTGGGATAGCATATATGTGGATCCATACAACCAGTATTAGTACTTGTGGCATGGTATTGACACCCTTCCAACTGGAGTCACAAGTTGGACCCCAATTCGCTCTTTGGGGTATGTCGGTTAGATAATAGCTCCCATAATCTCAGTCCAGCAATCATCTCAATAATTAAATTTTAGTTTTGCTTTACCATAGCATAAAGATTGAGTTATTCACTTATCAGTAATCAGTACCTCAATTTATGGATTATATTCAGAACAGGTTTCATGCTTGGTTATGCATTCTCAGTCTCTATAGATTTCAAGCATTATATTTAGTAATTCATGCTATACATTCAGTCAATTATAAGTCATGCACATAAACCTAGGCATGTCAGCCTAACCTCATTTAGAATACTAGTACATTCAAAGTATATACCGCATACTCGTTTCTTATGCTATAATGTCTAATATCATAGGTTCAGACGCTCAGGTTCCTGATTGCATAAACATACCAAATTATTAATTGTAGCAATGGTGAGTCCTCATACTTCAAGGATATGATTTACTTACCTCAACTTACTTTATCAATTTCAAGTATGTGTTATTCAGTCATCGTTAGTTGGGGGTCTATCCTATCAACTGTTATTCAGTCAGTTTTAGAGGCTTTAGGACACTTCAGATAGTCAGTTAGTTTGTACTTATTTTATAAGTTTTAGACAATTTTTTTCCAGATTTATGATTCAGGATGTTTTAGTATTTAAAACATTATGGCATATTCATACATTCCGTACATGCTATTTTGTTGTTATTAATTAGTGCTCATAGCAGTTACTAGCTTATGGGTTATCTTGTGGTCACTTATGATTATAAGCACCATGCAACATCCAGGGTGTACTCTCGGGGCATTATAAACTCTGGTTCAGATCCTAAGGTATTAAAGTGTCCTAGGGAGTCTGAAAGCCACATCAAGTAGAGTCTCATGGGTTGGTATGAAGCGCGCCACACTTATGGACAAGAGGCTATGCGATATTTTAAGAAATGTTTCCCTTCTTTAATATTTCATATTATGCAAATGAGTAGGAGATCAAGTTAAACTCCCTGTCTAATTCAAATTTTCCTTTTGTTTACAGAACATACCTCCTAGAAAGACTAACGGAAGAAGAATCAGAAACTATCCAATGCCACCGCCCATTCAGGAAGATCCCCTTAATGAGCATATTTCTCATACAGAGTTCAGAGCTACATTCACCACTCTATCCCACTCTGTAGCAGCCTAAAATATGCATCCAGCTGCTGTTTAGGCCAACCCAGCAGCCAATACTACCGTCGCTAGGATTCGAGACTTTACCCAAATAAATCCTCCTCTATTTTGGGATCCAAATATAAAGAGGGTCCGCAAGAGTCTTTAGACATGGTGTAGAAGGTAACAGACATTATGGGAGTGACTTCTAGTGCAAGTGCTGAATTGGCTACTTACCAGCTGCAGGACGTAGCCCATACCTAGTTTAAGTAGTAGAAAGGGGATAGGGACGTAGAGTCTGGGCCTATAGAATGGAAGGAGTTTGCTATGGACTTCTTAGATAGATTCTTATTATTTTGAGGAAATCCAAAGTGTTAGAGTTTATCAACTTGAGAAAGGGCAACATGAGCATGAAGGAGTATTCCCTTAAGTTTACTCAGCTAGCTAGGTATGATCCTCATATGGTGGCTGATAATAGGTCTAAGATGAGCAAATTTGTGTCAGGGGTATCTGATAGTGTGGTAAAAGAGTATAGGACCGCAATGTTGATTAAAAAAATAGACTTGTCTTGTAACGCCTCAAAAAATAGGTCCCAAAGCGTCACAGGGTTCTTGAGGCTACGAGTAGCCCCAAGGTAACCCTTTGAGCCATTTTCATTCAGTTCAACACGAATCAACAGGGTTTTCATAAATAATCCTCAAATATTAATAGAGTAATCATCATCCAAGAATAAAAGAATTTCAGAAAGATAACAAAATATGACTTATTAGTCAACTCCCAACATCTATACTAGTCTGACAAGCCTCTAAGAAAATCAATAAAATCAGCAAGCCATTGAGACATGCCCTAACTGACTCATACTCAGTTATCAAATGTAAACAATTCTGTGAAACCAACATCAGACATCACGTCCTCGAAACATGGGGACTCACCACAACAGAGGATGTAGAACAGCATGCCTGAAGAATCACTGTCGAACCTGGAACTGAGCACCTAAACCTACATTCTGAGAAAATGCAGCCCACATCCAAAGATATGGGTAAGTACCAGGGAAAGGAACTAAGTATATGGGGGTGTATGCAATTTTATAAACATCATCATCATAAATATTTATAAGAAATATGCAGGATGTATGAAAGACTCACATAGCCCGAAGAAAATCATCATAATCATGAGAGGATGAAATAAGTACAATAACACATGTGAGTCATCATATAATTTGTCAATCACTTTCAGTTCATCAAAAATATCAATTCTCATAATGTAAATATCATTTAAATCTTTCGAAAAAATAACTTTCACAATTCCACTTTCAAATTACTTCACTATTCACCATACACACAAGGAAACACACACACGTTGGGAGATCCTATAACCGACATAAACCATGTGAGCTATATGGAGTCCAACATACAACCCACGTTGGGGAGATCCGTCCTATCCTTGCCATCAGAGTAAGACTATTGATATCAAATCCACACAAATTAGTGATCACTATATAAATCAGCCTCAGGCTCACTCCTACGGGGACATGTAGTTCTAGGGAAGTCAGATCACTTTATACCTCCCACTCGGTACTAAAGATTTCTCTCTAACTTAGCTCAGATCATTTCAAAGACAATCCACAACAAAACAATTTCAGTAATACATAAATATACATCGGGAGCCATCATGCTTCCCATCTATCAAAATAAACCACGTTGTGGATTTCTTTCACACTCAAGTTCAAAACAACTCCAT
Organism: Capsicum annuum; assembly: GCF_002878395.1. Taxonomy (NCBI): domain Eukaryota; kingdom Viridiplantae; phylum Streptophyta; class Magnoliopsida; order Solanales; family Solanaceae; genus Capsicum; species Capsicum annuum. Next base: position 142,655 of record NW_025825201.1, on the reverse strand, counting down.
TAAGACCAAAAGGTCAAATCATTCAAAATATCTCATACATTCAACTTCAACGTGCTTATAACACACACTTTCTCAAAAAAACACAATTTCCAATGGGGATTCACAACCCAAATAACAAAATCATGATCAATATCATTCAAGATTCATGCTTTATATCTCCACATATGTAAATTCATCTTTCAAAATCATAAACATCAAGATTTCATAATAATCATCATAAGATATGGGTTCATGCTTCAAATTTGTAAAAGTCAAATAAAAATCATGCCTTTGTAAAGAAAATTACTTTTGGGCACAAGAACGAAAGAGAGTTCTTGTTGAAAAACACCACATACCTTGAATGATGAACTTTAGATCGATACTCATTTTTGAGATATTAATCGTGCCTTTGAATGATGGTTCTTAGATTTCTTGAACTAGGAACTTGGAATCTAGAATAAATTTGCAGAATTAATGGTGAACTTTGGAGGTTCTTGAAGTTCTTGAACTAGGAACTTGGAATCTTAAATAAATTTGCAGAATTAATGGTGAACTTTGGAGGTTCTTGAAGTGGGATGTAGGAGCTTAGGGTTTTTTTTTTGAGTGAATTTGATGAAATATAACATATACTGCTTCTAATATAGGGTTTGGATGGATTTTGGGTGAGGGGGATTGACCAAAATGCCCCTAAAATCAAATAATTCTCGAATCTGTCCTTTGGTGGACTGTTTTGATAGTCTGAAGTAGATCAACCATAATGTTTTACTACGATATCCAAATTGTATGAAACCAATTTCATTAGAAATAGGACTCTTATATATTTCCATTGATATATATTATCTCACCAGATCATTGTGTATGTGGATTTATTATCGTTTGAAGTTGACCCAAAAATTCATTTTTGATAGGCTGAATTAGATCGACCATAACTTTTTGCTCCAATAGACAAATTGGATGAAACTAATTTCATTGGAAAGAGGACTCGTAGAGATTTCCATTGATATGTAGTAGATCACCTAGATCGTTATGTACAAGGAGTTATGATTGTTTAAAGTTGGAGCAAAAATACGCCAGGCCTCAGTTCTTTTTCATGCATGTTCAGTACTATTCATGGTTCAATCGGAATGTTCATAACTCGTCGCTCGGGTGTTTATTTTTGATGATCCATATATCGTTAGAAAGATTATTTGATACTCTACGTAATGGTGGGTCATAATCTAAGACATTCTACTTGGAAAAAATTTATAATTCATTCTAGAAGATAGAACCCAACACGTTTACGCACAAAATTTTAACAAAAAATTTCTTGGGGTATTACATGTCTATACTGATGGTTCATGCTCAACATATTGAGAAGCAAAAAATTAAGGGGAGAGAGAGGGAGAATAAGATGGCTAATACAGGTAGTTTCAACTTTGCTCAACCAAAGTTAGAGGGTGGTAAACGTACCAAATTTCATCAAAAATCATTATCTTCGAAACTATCTTCAGCTAGTGCTCCTGTGCCAAAGTTCAGAAATGAAAATCGGGACAGGGCTCCAGGCTTCAAGTCCAAAGAAAGTGTAAACAATGGTTGCATAAATCCTTTTTGTCAAAAGTTTGGTAGGAACCATCAGGGGGAGTGTAGGGCTAGCAGTGATGTATGTTTTGGGCATAGTAAGCCAGGACATAGTATTCTAGAGTGTCGATTGGTTGCTCAGAAGGGAAGGGATGTGCACCAACCAAGCCAATCTCATCAGTTATCGGCTCCAGCCAGTCGCCCGACTCAGCAAAGTGCTACTTCCAGTGCTACTAGCGGTCTGCGTCAAAATAAGATTTATGCACTTTAGACCTAAAACCATTAGGAAAGTTCTCTTTATGTGGTTTCTAGTATGTTGCAAGTCTTTCATATACATATTTATGATATGCTAGATCCTGTAGTATCTCTTTCTTTTATAACCCCTTATATGGCCGTCAACTTCAGAGTCAGTCTTAAAATTTTAGTAGAACCTTTCTCACTGTCGACTCTAGTTGGTAAGTTTATTGTAGCCCATTGGGTACATAGAAACTGCCCAGTTACCATGTCTCAGAAAGTCACATCACTAGATCTTATTAAACTAGAGATGACATATTTTGACGTAATTCTCAACATCGATTGTCTCCATTCATGCTATGCCTCAGTTGATTTTAGAAATAGGGTTGTCCATTTCTAATTTCCAAGGTGAAAGAGAAATAGGATAGGGACCCCAGTTTGGTAAAACTGAAGGAGCCAGTCAAAGACCAGAAAGTGGAGGTTTTCTCCTAAGGGGGAGATGGTGTGTTGCATTTCCAAGGTAGGTTATATGTGTCGTGTATTGATGAGCTGAGATAGTGAATTCTTATAGAAGCACATAGTGTGCGTTACTCTATTCATCTAAGGGCCACTAAGATGTACCACGATTTGTAGGAGATCTATTAGTTGAGTGGGATAAAGATGGACATTGCCGAGTTTGTAGATAAGTGCTCTACTTTTCATCAGGTTAAGATTGAGCATCAAAATCCCAGTGGGTCTATGCAGGAGTTAAGTATTCCTACTTGGAAGTGGGAGGAAGTGAACCTGGATTTTGTGATGGGTTTGCCTCAAACTCATCGTCAACATGATTCGATTTGGGTCATTGTATACAGGATGACCAAATCAACCTATTTTTTTCCAGTCCATACTTCTTATTCAGTCGAGGACTATGCCAAGTTATATATAAGATAGTTGGTTAAGTTACACGGTGTTCTGCTATCTATCATCTCAGATCGAGGTACTTGGTTTACCTCTCATTTTTGGAAAGCTTTCCAGAAAGGCCTTGGTACCTAAGTTCATATCAGTACAACCTTTCACCCTCATATGGTCAGGCAAAGAGGACCATTCAGACCCTTGAGGACATGTTGAAAGTATGTGTAGTTGACTTTAAGGGAAGTTAGGATGATGACTTGCCTTTGATTGAATTCGCATATAATAACAGCTACCATTCTAGCATCCAGATGGCCCCATTTGAGGCTCTTTATGGAAGGATATGTAGATCTCCAATTGATTGGTTTGATGTAGGTAAAACCGCTTTGATAGGGACTAATTCAGTGTTTGATACTTTGGATAAAGTTCAACTAATTTGGGAGAGGCTTAGGGTAGCCCAAAGCCGACAGAAATCTTATACAAATGTTAGGAGAAAGGATCTTTAGTTTGAGGTTGGTGATTTTATATATCTAAAGATCTCTCCCATAAAGGAAGTAAAGAGGTTTGGTAAGAAAGGAAAACTCAATCCCTGATCTATTGGCCCTTACAGAATATTGATCCATTTTGGAAAGGTACCTTAAAAGTTTGAGTTGCCTGCAGACTTAGCATTAGTGCATCCACTATTCCATATCTCTTTGTTGAAGAAGTGTCTAGGTAATCTAGCTGAAGTTTTCCCATTAGAGAGCGTAGATATTCAGAACAACCTTTCTTATGAAGAAATTCCAGTCGAGATCCTTGATTGCCAAATTCTTAGACTAAGGAACAAAGAAGTTCCCCTAGTCAAGGTTCTTTGGCGGAATCAGTTCGTTGAGGCAGGCACTTGGGAAGCAGAAGCAGATATGTAGACCAAGTACCCTCATCTTTTCTCTGCATACTCAAACTCGGCATAAGGTAACAATTTTCCCCAGAATTTTCTCTTTTCCATGCTCAGTTTCAGTTGTATATCATTCATGCATTCACAAACCCAGTTAAGTTGTGTGTCATATTTCATACTAATTTATGTATTCACGTTTCATCACGAATATTCAGTATGTAACCTCAATTCCTCAGTGTTTTTAGCTTAACCAATCTTATTTGAGGACGAATGTTCCTAAGGGAGAGATATTGTAAGACCCCAAAAATTGAAACCAATATTAAAGCCATGCTTTGAGCTCATGAGAAATGAATTATAGTGATTTGATAGTTTTATGAGAGAGTTTGATGTGTATTAAGGCCTCAAATAACTCCTAGCTATTAGACGAATAAAAATATCCCTTACCAATTGAGTTTTTGGGAAGAATGTTGCTATAGTAAAATTCAAAAGAGCATATAATTTGTTATACTGAGAATTTTCCAGCTCAAGACCTACCAAATTATAGTAAATTTAATTAGCTTTCCAACGATACCAATTTCACCTAAATCTGATACTCGAGTGTGAAGTTATGGAACTTTTAGTAAAAGGCAGTAGCCCATCGTGATTAGACTGCATCGCGGTGATGGCCAGAATCACGTTCATCCTTTTCCAGTGGAGAACCATGATGGCGCCGTATCTCGCCAAGCGATGATTTCACATTTTTGTTTTTACAACGGGGCACCACGATGGCACTGCACCGTGCCAAGGTGCTAGGTCGGGATTGTCCATTTCTAGTGGCACAACGCGATAGCACCGCATTGAGCCATAGGGTAAAATGAGGATTTTCCTTTTCATAGTAGCGCAACACAATTGCACCGTGTCACGCCGTAGGTCAAAATCGAGATTTCCAGTTCAGTTTTGAGTTTTTAAATTCCAAGGGCATTTAAGTCCTTTATCTTCACCCCATTCAATCCAAACATGGGATTTAAGTCCTAAGAGAGCATTATTTGCTTATTATTTCTATTTCAAGAACAAACCCTAGAACTTAAATATTTAAGCTCAGGCTTCAAGAAAACCCTTAAGAAATTTCACAAATTCCTCAGCCAAGGTATGTTAAATGTTTATCCATGGGTCCCTTCAACCCATGGAGTCCAAGAATCTAATTTCAAATCCAAAGTTGTGACCTTTACAAGTTATTGTGATTTTAACCATAAATCCCCATGAATCTTGAGTCTATACCATGTTTACATGAAATTGTTGTTGTTATTAAATCCCACACATTTGAATAATATTGTTAGATGGTTTGAATCTTAATGATGTTGATGTTGAAATCCTACTATTACTACAAGCTTTAAATTATTCCCACGCTTAGCTTAAACTATGAGCATTATGTGTTTGATGCAATGCCTACACGAATGGATTTTGAATAAATGCTTTTACATTTTGTTCTCAAAGTTTTAGTACTATTTTGCTATTATTGCTATCGAGTACTAGGGATTATGGATACCTGAAAACTTAGTTGTTTTACTTAGTCTCAGTAACTTAAGAATAGTTTCAAATATGTTCTGGGCATCATCAGTTCAATAAGTTATCATAATCAGTTAAACATAGAATAGTTCAGTATCCCGAGTCAGTTTAGTTGGGAGTAAGATTTAGTACCGACTGAGTATAGGGATGGAGGCTTCCCTGTCAGATAGGTAGAGACGTTATTAGCAATCCCTGCAGTCCATAACTACATAGCCAGTGTAGGATATGAGGAGTCACCTGTCAGATTAGGCTTGACACCCTTAGTCTTTCAGGACAGTATATGAGTGGATCCACATAGCCAGTGTTAGTACCCATGGAATGGTATTGTTACCCTTCCAACTAGGGTCATAGGATGGACCCCAATTTTCTCATTTGGGTATCTCGATTAGATGATAGCGCCCACAGTCTCAGTCCAGTATCCATCTCAGTAATTCAATTTCAGTTTTGCTTGACCATAGAATACAAATATAAGTTATTCACTTATCAGTACTCAGTATCTCAATTTACAGCTTATATTCATAATAGGTTTCATGCTTGGTTATGCATTCTCAATCTCTACAGATTTCATGCATTCTATCCAGTACTTCGTGATATACATTTAGTCTGTTATTACTCAAGCACAGGAACCCATGCATATTAGCCAACCTCATTTAGCATAACAGTATATTCAAGGTACTAACAACATACTCCTTTCTTATGCTATGATGTATAATATCATAGATTCGGACGCTTAGTTCCCTAATCGTGCATAGACATACCATATTATCATTTGTAGCAGTTGTGAGTCCTTATACTTTGAGGAATGGATTTATTTACCTCGGCTTATTTTATTAGTTTTAAGTATATGCTATTCAGTCGGAGTTAGTTGGAGGTCTGACTCGTCAACTCTTATTCAGTGAGTTTTAGAGGATTTTGAACACTTCAGACAGTCAGTCAGTTTGTCATTATTTTATTAGTTTCAAAGAGTTAATTTTCAGATTTAAGATTCAAGCTGTTTTAGTATTGTAAAACCTTATGGCATATTCAGTCATTCTGCGTATGCTATTTTGTTGTTATTATTCAGTGCTCACAGTAGGTACCAGCTCATGGGTTATCTTGTGGAAACTTGTGATTGTTAGAACCATGTAGCATCAAGGGTGTACTCTCGAGGCGTTACAAATTGTTTCTTATCAGATTGATTGATTGATGACTCAGGTCGTGAAAAATGCAATACCAATATCATATAATTGCTAAAACTCAATTGAAATTATAGTTGACCTTATAAACTCATACCAAGTTTTAGCTAAATCAATTTAGGTATTAGCTTAGTAATAAGTTAATATGAATCATTTCAACTCAGATTAATCAATTGACGACTCAGGTTGGGAGGAACGCAATACCAACATCATGCAATAAAGACTCTATTGAAATTATAGTTGACCCTATGAACTCATAAGTTCATCCCTAGTTCTAGCTAAATCAATTTAGGTATTAGCTTAGTAATAAGTTAATATGAATCACTTCAATTCATGTTGATTGATTGTTGACTCAGGTCGGGAGGAACACAATACTAACATCATGCAAATGCAAGGACTCTATTGAAATTGTAGTTGACCCTATAAACTTATCCCTAGTTCTATCTAATTCAATTATAAGAAATCTATTGCAACAGATTACTTATTTGTTGTAAATTATCAAATACATATTTGCATCTGCTACAAAAGATGACTGAGTTATTAGAAATTTTCAAATAGATATTGATATCAGTTGCAATAGATTACCTATCTATTTGAAAATATTTTTTTATTTTAAAGTAATTTTTTGTCCAAAATAAAAAAAGATAAAATACAAAGGGGTAAAAAATATTTATTGGATAACTCAAAAATCTCCTCCTTGAGTTGTTATATCTTGCCTTTTCAATGTTACCCGTCTCCTCGTGCACCTCAAAGTTATTAATGAATATTTAAAACTATCTCTAGAATTATCTCTCCTTCATACATAAATTAATTTATCTCTCTTCCTTTTCTTTTTCTTCTCTTTAGGGTTAGCACAACCGTCACCTTTAATTCTCTTTTCTCTCCTCTATCTCATGAGGATCCTTTCAGATCTCAATCGATCTATATCTTTTCTCGACTAAAATTGTTGTTTTGATCCCCTTACTTTTGACATTACAGGTATGGTTCACTATTTCTCTTTCATTCTCGTCTTCTTCTTTGCAAGTTATTTAAATTAGTAATTTATATCTGTTTTTTATTTAATTAATCATTATTCATATTCTATTTATTGAGAAAATTAAAGGAAAGGTGACGTTTAAGTATTAAATGAACACACTATTATTTTTATTAAAATATACAAAAAAAGTCATTAGTTCGGAGAACTTTATGTAACGCCCCAAATCTGGTACCCGGAATACTACACAGTGCTCATGACCTTGAAGGACCACAACCTAACCCATGACTGATATCTGTACCTAAACATTGCATAATATACAATATAAACATGGAAATAGTAGGCCGAAACATTCCATAAGGTTCAAAACTGATAAACATATGAAAAAACCACATATGAATAATGTGGTATGACAATACCAAAACTAAAACAATGTTTGAAAACATCTAATTTGGAAATACTGTAGTCTGAAAGCCTCTAAACCATCTGAATAAGTAGTTGATGGGATATGTCCCCAACTAACTCCAACTACTAAAATAAACTAAGTAATAAAGAAGTAAAGTAATCATCATGTCCTCGAAGGATGAGGACTCACTGCTAACTCTGACTACTGAAACTGGAATACTACTGATGCTCTGGAGCTCGTGCTTCAGAACCTATTGTATAAAATACCATAGCTAAATGTGTCAGTATGTTTGAATGTACTGGTATGCAAGTGATATAGGCTGAATGCAAAGGGTTCAATGCATGAACAATGCTAACTGACTGAATTAGATGAACGTGAGAATACATGCATGAATAAGTGACTAGGAATGAATTCGTGATGGTACTGACTGCTGAGTATGATTACTGATAGCATGAGTCACTGATAACTGATATAACTGATACTGAGCGACTATATTTGATAGTCTATATTCTGATGGAACTAACTAAGTTCCATACTATTCTGAGTAGACTGTATCTGACAGTCCTAAAATTCTAAAGAACTATCTGAGTTCTATTACTGAGACTGAGTCTGAAACTGTAACTGCAGGAAGTAGTATTCTAACATCATGCCATAAATAAAGAAATATATCTAGGTTAGGGTCCAATCATAATTTTAATTACCAAATTCACCTATGAAGTAATGTCAAAGTGATATATGAAACAAAATTTGAACTAAAAAACTAGTCAAGTAGTAGCAGTAGCAGTAAAAACAACAATAATAGTAGATAAGAAAAAGATAAAGATGATAATAAAGTAGAAGAAAATGAAAACAAAGGAGAAGTTGATGAATAATACAGCAGCAACAATGAACAACAAAAATCTCGAAAAGAGAGAAAACAACAACGGATAAGCATAGAGAAACATACGTTTTTTCCTCAATTTTTAGTTATATTAGGTTTTACATTTGGATCAAAATGTAAATTAAAAAACCTTGTGGACTATTCTCAAACTTTCCCAACTTTCTTACTCCATAATAAAGTAATTGTCACCTTCATTCAATTATTAAAACTTGAGTCACCTACACCTCATTTTCAAACTCTTTTTTCACTTTTAACTCAATTGCCTATGTTTCTTCAATGGGTGAAACCTTACAAGATTATTAAAGCTTCAAAAATTTCTTATGCAGATTAAAAAATGAGTATTCTCTTTTATTAAATTGTTATGATCCCATATAAAAAAGATAACAAAATTTTCATTTAATTTTATATTTAATTGGATAAATAGATATTGTGTAGTGTCACTATCACTTCTTTATGATTCATCATTTTTTGTATATCATTTTAAAAGCCTATATAATTGTTCAAATTTTACAAAATGGATGAGATTTGAAAGGTCATTAAAACTTAATTAAGGATAAAATAGATAAAATACATTCATGTGAGGACTACCAAAATGAGATATTTTCCCTTATATATAGTAATAAATTTGGCATTTTTTGTTAAGAAACAGATTTTTTAAACTTCATTCAATTTTAAAAATTAGCTCAAGATGTAGAAATTGTCTGAATCATTTTAAAGAGATCACTCATTCAATTAAAAATGATTTTAGGACTCTTCGCATACCCTTCGTACTTGATACTAAAAATTAAGTATGTGAATAATTTTATATGTAATCCAACATCAAAAATGAAAATTTTGAAACTAGCGTCATCACCATCCTCAACGATTTTCTGCGAATTCCACTTTCTTTTTTTTGTATGGAAGATAAGACTTAAATTAAAAGAGCAAAGTTCCCAACTGGTTAGTCAGGGTTAAGTACAAAAAAAAGTAGAGTTCTACAGGTACCATTGTTACAAACTTTAATGGTTCTATCAAAAAGAGTTCATAAAATGTCTGCCCAAATTGTATTGTGAGCACACATCGGCGGAACTTCAAAAAAACTGGTCTTTAACTATACATCCTTCAAAGCACCCCACTTTCTCAAAGCATCAACTACTTCATTTTTCTCCCTATTGTAGTGGAACACCCCCGGATTTCCTAGCCTACTTAGTTTTGACCTGCATTCATCAACGATGGCATTATATAGAGGATTACCATTATTAAGCATAGAAATAACCTCCAAGGAGTCAATTTTAATATCAACAAGAATTAGATTAAGGTCTTTTACCATTTGGAGGCCTTCTTTAAGAGACATAAGATCCATATGGTTATTGGTAGAGCTAGGAAAGGATTTACCAAATCCCCTTACCCAGCCTCCAGCACTGTTGTGCACCGTGCCCCCAATACCTCCCCTTCTCGGGTTCCGCAGACAAGACCCATCATTATTAAGTTTAAATCTACCTTTCATGGGGAAATACATTTTATATGGATGGTTATGGTATTGGAAGGGGGTTTACCAGGGTTGCTTATGAGATAAAAATCAATAATTTTGGCATAAATTTGGGGGAAGGAAGGTTTCACTTTCGTCCTCTCAAAGACATTTTTTATTCTGGGTTTTCTATATACCCCAAAGACAAAAGAGGAGGATGGACCTCCAATTGGTTAACTGATCAAACCTGGCGAGCTTGAGCAGAGTCCATGTCGAGGCCCAATTAGTAGGGAGTAACTTTTCAAAGAAAAGTTTTGTTAACTTTGTTGCCTTTGAGGAAAATATTATCCTATAGATCCTTGACAATGGGACAGTGGAAGAAGATGTGAGTAATGTCTTCTTGAGGGTGGTTGCAGACAGTGCACATAGGGTTAATGGAAAGGCCCATCATGAGAGATTGGTGGAGGTAAGGAGTTTATTATATTGATCTAACCAAAGAAAAGTTTTAAATTTTGGAGGACAACTAGCTTTCCAAATCCAAAGAAAAGGTGAGTGGGAGGATTGTCATAATCCCTCTAGACATTACCTAGGAGGTTGTAGATGCTTTTACAGAAAAAGAGGGCATTACCATTTAAACCCCAGATAAGTTTATCACAAGGGATTTGGGATTTTTTATAAAGGAGTTTTTAATTTTAATGATGATTTCCTAGGGCAATTAGGAATGAGATCACTAAAATCCCAGTTCCCATCCTTTTAGATATCATTCAGGGTGAGATTATCCTGAGAGATGGTAAGAGAAAAATGAATGTGGTTCCTCAGAGGAGCCATGTGGGGGATCCAACTATCCAGCCAAAAATTAATAGAGTCCCCCTTTTGGAAAACCTAGTTGGAAGCCTTCTTACAATGATTAAGCCCCAAGGCAATGTTTCTCTAAATTCTAAAAGTACAAGAGTTAGAGGTAAGAGGCCTTTTATAGTATTTGCTCTTAAGTACCCTAACCCAAAGGCTCTGGGGGTTATGGTAATACCTCCAAGCAAGGCTGGTGAGTAAGGTCTCATTTCAAATACTAGACTTTTCCAACCTAAGCCCACCTACATTTTTATCCAGGGTGATGGTATCCCAGCTGACAAGGTACATCTTTATTTTCTCCATAGTGAAACCCTAGAAAGTTTCTCTGGGTTTTGTCAATACAAGAGAGAATCTTACTAGGTATATAGGTGTATTGCATAGCATGGGAAGGGATGCTATTAAGGAAAGACTTAGCAAGAACAATTCTACCAGCTATGTAAATATACTTGGTTTTCTAACTAGCTCGCTTGTTATTGAGATTATCAGTAATGAATTGATAGTCTCTGTTATAGGGTCTCTTTTAAATGATAGGAAAGCCAAGGTACTTACCAAAAGATTTGGAATCTTTGATATGTAGGAGGTTTGACTGAAAGGATTTTGTCTCTGAAGGATAGTTAATGGAGAAGAAAATCTTAGATTTGGCTAGGTTAATCTTCTTGCCTGAGTAGGAAGTGAAAGAGGTGAGAATGTTGCCAATGTTTACACAGTTAGCAATATTAGCTTTAGCAAAGAGAATGAGATCATCAGCAAAAAAGAGGTGAAAGAGGGGAGGGCCTCCTTGATTGATAATAATGGGGTGCCATTTGAGGATAGCTAATTTATGATCAAATTCTCCTAGAAAGGAGTTACATGCATAGGATTAAGAGGTAGAAAGAGATAGGGTCCCCCCTATCTAATACCTCTGGTAGGGTTGAAGAAACTAGTTCTTTTCTCATTGATAAGGATGGAAATAAAAGAAGTAAAGATACAGGACATGATGAGGGAAGACAGTTAGGGGGAGGGGGGGTCTTGAAGAAGTGGAGGGCCTGCCTGATGAAGGACCACTCAATCCTATTAAAAGCCTTTTCCTAGTCAATCTTTATAGCCATATGGGCCTGCTTGCCTTTCATTTTTTATAAGTAAGAAATAACTTCCTGGACAATGATGTCATTATCATAGGTTCTCCTATTGGGGAGAAAGTTTTCCTGACTATGACTAATGATTCCAGACAGATGAGGCCTAATTCCCCTAGAAATGATCTTAGGCCTCATCTGTTTGCACATAATGGAGGTCTGAATTTGAATGGTTCAAACTTCAGACCATTAAGTGCATTTGTTTTTTATTAAGATTTTAGCTCTTAATAGGTCTTAATCATTCAGATCTAGAACCAAGTCTTAATAGGTCTGAAGAGATATTCTGGTGTTAGATAATATTCACCACTCTATTCACAATCAGCAGTCACCACTACTAACCACCTCTGCCACTGCCACCATTGTCAACCACCACCCACCACGACCAACAACCTTCACCATAAACAATAAATATTGCTACCAACTACTATTGTGACCTACTACCATACCTACTACCTTTATTATTCTAATTATGTTCACCATTTGGAATTATTTTACTGAAGTTTTCGCTTAGCAGCCATTTGGAATCAACAAAGACTTCAAATTGGAAAAGTGGTTCTAAAAATCAAACGAATCATCAGGTAACCGAACTATCAATTCCAATAAGTCATTAATGACTTGGGACGACTATGGAGGAGCTCTATTGGTAAAGATAAGAAAGAACATGGCTAATGACCTGAAGGGTCATTACAGATCAAATTACACATCAACTTAAAATCAAGTAGCATGGTAATGATAGAATATGCCAACAGTATACAAAAGATTAAATATGCATTCTATGTAGTCAATCATACACTGTATCGGTTATGACAACACAATGCAGATTAAAATTTCATGCAACAATATAGTTTGATAAAAACAGATTCAGTGCAAAATCATAACAATTTTCATAAAATAAAAAATGTTTGTCGTATCCTAACAATAGATCATTCAACTCCCTTGTTTCTAAAAAAAAAAAGTCTCAAACATTAACAATATTAGCATTCAAATATCTTTTTCCTCATCATCACAAATGTTATCGTTGATGAAATCAACGATATCCAAGACCATATTTTTTTGTCTGTTTCTTCTTTTCTTCTTTCTATCCATCTTTTTTGTCTTATCCTTCTTCTTTGTCTGTTACTTGTTCCTTTCTATCTTCATCTTCTTCTTCAACAATTCTGCCATGGTCAATTCATAGATCACAAGTCTATTAACAAAAATAATTCAATGCTCTAATAAAAAGTCAAAATAATTAAGAAACACCCCACCATTAGACAGTTCACAGCGTAATGAACGAAAAATTTTCAATCAAACATGTAGTATCAAAACTCAACTATTACTACAAATCAAACTACTTAGCTATTAATATTTTAATTTTGATTATTTCATCAATGATCTTTTAAAAGAATTCCATACACCTAAATATTAATTTCATAGACCACAAGTCTACGAAAAAAATAAGTCACTGCTCGAATCAAATAGCTAAAATAACTCATAAATTAACAATTATCCCATCATTCAACACTACAGTGCTCAAAAAATATCAGAACTAAAACAAATTTCTTAACAAAAACTTCAAAATTCAACATCGTGATCGGCAAAAAAATCTATCCAAATTGTAGAATTAAAACTCAAGCATTACTTTGAAATCTAACTAATTACCTTTAAAAAATTCATATTTTAACTATTTAATAAACCACATTCGAAAAAAAAATCCTATACTACATCACTTCAAAACGATTAACAATAAAAATCGATAAAATGGATCTATAAATAATTGAAACTTGATTTTAACTTACTTTAAAACGCAAAAATGAGCCCTTTTCCGTTGGAGGAGAAGGAAAATAAGAAAATGGTTGGGAGAAAATTCTTGAGAGTATAGCAAGAGTTGAAGTTGAAGAGGAGAGAGAAGTTTTTTTTTATACTAGAATAAGTGGAAGGTGTTAGGTGTATTATATTAATTTTACAAAATTTTAAAAATGATGAAATGGTCCCTTGGCCCACGTGTGGGTCCTACTTTTACAACTTTTCCACACTTTTTAAACTTAAACCCTAAAAAATAAATCAAAAAGAAAATAAATGGATATATGACAAAATAGTTTTGGAAAAATGTGTCTTTGCCAATTTGTCCCATCAAGCCTGGTGTAAAATAGAATTGAAAAAACTTGCATGTAAGATCAGTAAGAAAGCTCAACAAGGACCTTGAGTCATATTATTAGCAACATCGAGAAGCCAAAACCCTACAACAAACGCCGCAATAGCTCTAACTTTAACTTCACCTACATCACCTAGAACCCAGACATTATCAGCAGAGAAACCGATAATCAACACCGCACAAATTATTTCTAAAAAATGTAAAGAATTAAAAATAAGAATAGAAAGACTACATTATAATATATTTGCCGGAATTAGTAAAAACTCAATAAATGCACAAAAAGATGAAATATCAAATTTAGAATCACAAATTGATAGTTTGGAATATATATATATATATATATATCAACATGAACTATTTACAATAAAATGAACAAAGAAGAATTTATAATAGATAGAGAAAAGGAAATAGAAAAAATAAAATAACAAACTACAAAAGAAATATGAAAAATAGAAGAAACTAAAAATAGTATATTTTAAACTATATTATATCTTTGATATATAGTTGCATTTCAAATTCTTTTAAATTGTCAAAATTATATGTTAGTTGTTTTTGAGTAATTATGCTATTTTTATCTATTAATTCAACTTTTATAGTGGTTTTATGTTTTTCCTATCCTTTTAATGGATCTTCACTATATAATTGTTCTAATTTTTTTTTAATTATTTCTATCTTACTTATTGAAAATATAGTTATTTCCTTTTTATTTATTGAAAATATGACCAATTCTATCGTATCTTCAGTATTTTTTATATTTTCTAATTTTTGTGTTATTTTTTCACTTCCTTCTATCCAATCAGTTTTCTTTCTTATTTTATTAGTAACTCTTTTTGCTCTTACTTTCTGTTTACATGGTGTTGTAAACCACCAATCCATTCTAGTTATTATATGTGGGTATAATTTATCTAAAAATGGCATTCCTAAAAGTATATGTTTTGATGTTAGCTCATGATTATATATTTCTTCTATTGTTAATATTTTATCTCATACTTGTGTTTTTACATTCTTAGCTTTATAAGGTAATTAAGCTTCCTTCATTATTAAATCCTTTAACTATTATTGGTGTCTTTAATTTATCCCATTTACTTATTGGTAAACAATTATATCTACATAAATTAGCTTCTGCTCCTCCTGTA